>NW_026871980.1:300000-377365 GCF_033458585.1 Syngnathus typhle
CGAAAAAAACGCTCTCGGGTGCTTTAGAGTGCCGAGTTTATCACTGCGCATGAAGAAATGACCACCTCCAACGTTTGGTTTATGTTTTATAAGCATTTTTAATTTTATTGCTTAAATCGCATTTTCTCGGCGAGCTGAGCACTTTTTCTGAATTGTGCCGCTCCCGTCACTCTGGTTAGGTTGGCATAAAAAAAAACGCTCTCGGGTGCTTTAGAGTGCCGAGTTTATCACTGTGCATGAAGAAATGACCACCTCCAACGTTTGGTTTATGTTTTATAAGTATTTTTAATTTGATTGCTTAAATCGCATTTTCTCGGCGAGCTGAGCGCTTTTTCTGAATTGTGCCGCTCCCGTCACTCTGGTTAGGTTGGCATCGAAAAAAACGCTCTTGGGTGCTTTAGAGTGCCGAGTTTATCACTGCGCATGAAGAAATGACCACCTCCAACGTTTGGTTTATGTTTTATAAGCATTTTTAATTTTATTGCTTAAATCGCATTTTCTCGGCGAGCTGAGCGCTTTTTCTGAATTGTGCCGCTCCCGTCACTCTGGTTAGGTTGGCATCGAAAAAAACGCTCTCGGGTGCTTTAGAGTGCCGAGTTTATTACTGCGCATGAAGAAATTACCACCGTTTGCGTACCGAGCCAAGCGGTCTTCTGAGGATGCCATCTGCTCTGCCCTCCACTCGGCCCTCACCCACCTGGAGAGGAGGGACTCGTATGTGAGATTGCTGTTTGTGGACTTCAGTTCTGCCTTCAACACCATTGTGCCACAACGCCTCATCAGCAAACTTGACGCGCTGGGCCTCAGTACCTACCTCTGCAACTGGCTACTGGACTTCCTCTGTCAGAGGCCACAGGTAGTACGTGTTGGCGACAAAATCTCCGCCAGCATCACGCTGAGCACGGGGGCCCCCCAAGGCTGCGTGCTCAGTCCGCTGCTCTTCACCCTCCTGACGCATGACTGCACTGCAACCTACAGCGACAACCGTATCGTGAAGTTTGCTGACGACACGACTCTGGTGGGTCTCATCACCAAGGGAGACGAGACTCAATACAGGCTGGAGGTTGACCTTCTGACCACGTGGTGCAGGGACAACAACCTCCTGCTGAACGTCGACAAGACCAAGGAGATTGTTGTGGACTTCCGGAAGGGTCACACCCAACACCTGCCGCTGACCATCGACGGTGCTGTGGTGGAGCGAGTGACCAGCGCCAAGTTCCTGGGGGTGCACATCAGTGAGGATCTCTCCTGGTCCACCAACACCGCGTCACTGGCAAAGAAAGCCCAGCGCCGCCTGTACTTCTTGCGGAAACTCAGGCGAGCGAGCGCTCCTCCGGCCGTCATGACTGCATTTTACCGCGGCACCATTGAGAGCGTCCTCTCCAGCTGTATTGCTGTTTGGTGTGGCGGCTGCACTGACTACAACTTGAAGGCCCTGCAGCGCATAGTGAACACTGCTGGTAAGATTGCTGGTGCTTCGCTCCCCTCCTTGAAGGACATTTACACCTCCCATCTCACCCGCAAGGCGACCACGATTGTGAGTGATGCGAGTCACCCCGCTCACTCTTTGTTCGAGCTTCTGCCCTCTGGGAAGAGGTACAGAAGCCTGCGCTCCCGCACCTCCAGACTCTCAAACAGCTTCATACTCCAGGCTGTTAGGATCCTGAACTCGCTCCCCCGTTCTGCGTAGCGTCCTGTACTTTTACTGTCTGAACAGTCTGAATGCACACTGGCTCTTATTATTTATTATTTGTTATTACTCTTATTTATTGTTTGTGCCTTTTTGTTTATGATGTTTTTTATTTTTGCGCTATGCTTGCTGGCTCCGTTATTTATTGTGTTATCTGTTTATTTATTATTTATTCATCACTCTTACTATTGATTGTTTGAATTTTTGCCTTCTTGTTTTTATATTGTGTCGCGTACATGTATGTCTATCGTGTTATGTGTCTCGTCACCGTGGGATAGAGAAAAACGTAATTTCGGTCTCTTTGTGTGTTGTGACATGTGGAGAGATTGACAATGAAGCTGACTTTGACTTTGACCTTGTAGTGTATTATTATTATGATATCATGCAATGTTCATCTCACTAGTAAGCCTAAGTACGACCAGGGCATGTTCGGGTCAGGTTCGTGTGGTATTGTTTGGGGCTTGGTCCAGGAAGGTAGACTCATTGGCGCCAGACACATCTGGCTTCCATTAACAACTGCTAAGATACACACGATGTAGAGACGGGGGAGCAACGGCGGGGTCATAGGTCAGCCAACAGCCCCATCTGCGCGCTCCCGCGTGGAGGGAAGCGCAAGAGTATAAGGTTTAGGACGAGAGTAGACAAAGGGACTCGACATCTTGGCTAGGGCGCGAGACACTTCTCTCTGACATCGGTTGAATAAAATCTTTCCCCAATCAGCCATGTGTGACTGAAGTTTTCCTTCCCCAAGCCAGCCACTTTTTCACCATCTTGTTTGGAAGACCAGCTGACCATCGAAGAGAATTCACCACAACCTCCAACGTTTGGTTTATGTTTTATAAGCATTTTTAATTTTATTGCTTAAATCGCATTTTCTCGGCGAGCTGAGCACTTTTTCTGAATTGTGCCGCTCCCGTCACTCTGGTTAGGTTGGCATCGAAAAAAACGCTCTCGGGTGCTTTAGAGTGCCGAGTTTATCACTGCGCATGAAGAAATGACCACCTCCAACGTTTGGTTTATGTTTTATAAACATTTTTAATTTTATTGCTTAAATCGCATTTTCTCGGCGAGCTGAGCAGTTTTTCTGAATTGTGCCGCTCCCGTCACTCTGGTTAGGATGGCATCGAAAAAAACGCTCTCGGGTGCTTTAGAGTGCCGAGTTTATCACTGCGCATGAAGAAATGACCACCTCCAACGTTTGGTTTATGTTTTATAAGCACTTTTAATTTTATTGCTTAAATCGCATTTTCTCGGCGAGCTGAGCACTTTTTCTGAATTGTGCCGCTCCCGTCACTCTGGTTAGGTTGGCATCGAAAAAAACACTCTCGGGTGCTTTAGAGTGCCGCGTTTATCACTGCGCATGAAGAAATGACCACCTCCAACGTTTGGTTTAAATCGCATTTTCTCGGCGAGCTGAGCACTTTTTCTGAATTGTGCCGCTCCCGTCACTCTGGCATCGAAAAAAACGCTCTCGGGTGCTTTAGAGTGCCGAGTTTATCACTGCGCATGAAGAAATGACCACCTCCAACGTTTGGTTTATGTTTTATAAGCATTTTTAATTGTATTGCTTAAATCGCATTTTCTCGGCGAGCTGAGCACTTTTTCTGTATTGTGCCGCTCCAGTCACTCTGGTTAGGTTGGCATCGAAAAAAACGCTCTCGGGTGCTTTAGAGTGCCGAGTTTATCACTGCGCATGAAGAAATGACCACCTCCAACGTTTGGTTTATGTTTTATAAGCATTTTTAATTTTATTGCTTAAATCGCATTTTCTCGGCGAGCTGAGCACTTTTTCTGAATTGTGCCGCTCCCGTCACTCTGGTTAGGTTGGCATCGAAAAAAACGCTCTCGGGTGCTTTAGAGTGCCGAGTTTATCACTGCGCATGAAGAAATGACCCACTCCAACGTTTGGTTTATGTTTTATAAGCATTTTTAATTTTATTGCTTAAATCGCATTTTCTCGGCGAGCTGAGCACTTTTTCTGAATTGTGCCGCTCCCGTCACTCTGGTTAGGTTGGCATCGAAAAAAACGCTCTCGGGTGCTTTAGAGTGCCGAGTTTATCACTGCGCATGAAGAAATGACCACCTCCAACGTTTGGTTTATGTTTTATAAGCATTTTTAATTTTATTGCTTAAATCGCATTTTCTCGGCGAGCTGAGCACTTTTTCTGAATTGTGCCGCTCTCGTCACTCTGGTTAGGTTGGCATAAAAAAAGACGCTCTCGGGTGCTTTAGAGTGCCGAGTTTATCACTGCGCATGAAGAAATGACCACCTCAAACGTTTGGTTTATGTTTTATAAGCATTTTTAATTTTATTGCTTAAATCGCATTTTCTCGGCGAGCTGAGCACTTTTTCTGAATTGTGCCGCTCCCGTCACTCTGGTTAGGTTGGCATCGAAAAAAACGCTCTCGGGTGCTTTAGAGTGCCGAGTTTATCACTGCGCATGAAGAAATGACCACCTCCAACGTTTGGTTTATGTTTTATAAGCATTTTTAATTTTATTGCTTAAATCGCATTTTCTCGGCGAGCTGAGCACTTTTTCTGAATTGTGCCGCTCCCGTCACTCTGGTTAGGTTGGCATCGAAAAAAACGCTCTCGGGTGCTTTAGAGTGCCGAGTTTATCACTGCGCATGAAGAAATGACCACCTCCAACGTTTGGTTTATGTTTTATAAGCATTTTTAATTTTATTGCTTAAATCGCATTTTCTCGGCGAGCTGAGCACTTTTTCTGAATTGTGCCGCTCCCGTCACTCTGGTTACGTTGGCATCGAAAAAAACGCTCTCGGGTGCTTTAGAGTGCCGAGTTTATCACTGCACATGAAGAAATGACCACCTCCAACGTTTGGTTTATGTTTTATAAGCATTTTTAATTTTATTGCTTAAATCGCATTTTCTCGGCGAGCTGAGCACTTTTTCTGAATTGTGCCGCTCCCGTCACTCTGGTTAGGTTGGCATCGAAAAAAAACGCTCTCGGGTGCTTTAGAGTGCCGAGTTTATCACTGCGCATGAAGAAATGACCACCTCCAACGTTTGGTTTATGTTTTATAAGCATTTTTAATTTTATTGCTTAAATCGCATTTTCTCGGCGAGCTGAGCACTTTTTCTGAATTGTGCCGCTCCCGTCACTCTGGTTAGGTTGGCATCGAAAAAAACGCTCTCGGGTGCTTTAGAGTGCCGAGTTTATCACTGCGCATGAAGAAATGACCACCTCCAACGTTTGGTTTATGTTTTATAAGCATTTTTAATTTTATTGCTTAAATCGCATTTTTTCGGCGAGCTGAGCACTTTTTCTGAATTGTGCCGCTCCCGTCACTCTGGTTAGGTTGGCATCGAAAAAAACGCTCTCGGGTGCTTTAGAGTGCCGAGTTTATCACTGCGCATGAAGAAATGACCACCTCCAACGTTTGGTTTATGTTTTATAAGCATTTTTAATTTTATTGCTTAAATCGCATTTTCTCGGCGAGCTGAGCACTTTTTCTGAATTGTGCCGCTCCCGTCACTGTGGTTAGGTTGGCATCGAAAAAAACGCTCTCGGGTGCTTTAGAGTGCCGAGTTTATCACTGCGCATGAAGAAATGACCACCTCCAACGTTTGGTTTATGTTTTATAAGCATTTTTAATTTTATTGCTTAAATCGCATTTTCTCGGCGAGCTGAGCACTTTTTCTGAATTGTGCCGCTCCTGTCACTCTGGTTAGGTTGGCATCGAAAAAAACGCTCTCGGGTGCTTTAGAGTGCCGAGTTTATCACTGTGCATGAAGAAATGACCACCTCCAACGTTTGGTTTATGTTTTATAAGCATTTTTAATTTTATTGCTTAAATCGCATTTTCTCGGCGAGCTGAGCGCTTTTTCTGAATTGTGCCGCTCCCGTCACTCTGGTTAGGTAGGCATCGAAAAAAACGCTCTCGGGTGCTTTAGAGTGCCGATTTTATCACTGCGCATGAAGAAATGACCACCTCCAACGTTTGGTTTATGTTTTATAAGCATTTTTAATTTTATTGCTTAAATCGCATTTTCTCGGCGAGCTGAGCACTTTTTCTGAATTGTGCCGCTCCCGTCACTCTGGTTAGGTTGGCATCGAAAAAAACGCTCTCGGGTGCTTTAGAGTGCCGAGTTTATCACTGCGCATGAAGAAATGACCACCTCCAACGTTTGGTTTATGTTTTATAAGCATTTTTAATTTGATTGCTTAAATCACATTTTCTCGGCGAGCTGAGCACTTTTTCTGAATTGTGCCGCTCCCGTCACTCTGGTTAGGTTGGCATCGAAAAAAACGCTCTCGGGTGCTTTAGAGTGCCGAGTTTATCACTGCGCATGAAGAAATGACCACCTCCAACGTTTGGTTTATGTTTTATAAGCATTTTTAATTTTATTGCTTAAATCGCATTTTCTCGGCGAGCTGAGCACTTTTTCTGAATTGTGCCGCTCCCGTCACTCTGGTTAGGTTGGCATCAAAAAAAACGCTCTCGGGTGCTTTAGAGTGCCGAGTTTATCACTGCGCATGAAGAAATGACCACCTCCAACGTTTGGTTTATGTTTTATAAGCATTTTTAATTTTATTGCTTAAATCGCATTTTCTCGGCGAGCTGAGCACTTTTTCTGAATTGTGCCGCTCCCGTCACTCTGGTTAGGTTGGCATAAAAAAAAACGCTCTCGGGTGCTTTAGAGTGCCGAGTTTATCACTGTGCATGAAGAAATGACCACCTCCAACGTTTGGTTTATGTTTTATAAGCATTTTTAATTTTATTGCTTAAATCGCATTTTCTCGGCGAGCTGAGCGCTTTTTCTGAATTGTGCCGCTCCCGTCACTCTGGTTAGGTTGGCATCGAAAAAAACGCTCTCGGGTGCTTTAGAGTGCCGAGTTTATCACTGCGCATGAAGAAATGACCACCTCCAACGTTTGGTTTATGTTTTATAAGCATTTTTAATTTTATTGCTTAAATCGCATTTTCTCGGCGAGCTGAGCACTTTTTCTGAATTGTGCCGCTCCCGTCACTCTGGTTAGGTTGGCATCGAAAAAAACGCTTCGGGTGCTTTAGAGTGCCGAGTTTATCACTGCGCATGAAGAAATGACCACCTCCAACGTTTGGTTTATGTTTTATAAGCATTTTTAATTTTATTGCTTAAATCGCATTTTCTCGGCGAGCTGAGCACTTTTTCTGAATTGTGCCGCTCCCGTCACTCTGGTTAGGTTGGCATCGAAAAAAACGCTCTCGGGTGCTTTAGAGTGCCGAGTTTATCACTGCGCAGGAAGAAATTACCACCTCCAACGTTTGGTTTATGTTTTATAAGCATTTTTAATTTTATTGCTTAAATCGCATTTTCTCGGCGAGCTGAGCACTTTTTCTGAATTGTGCCGTTCCCGTCACTCTGGTTAGGTTGGCATCGAAAAAAACGCTCTCGGGTGCTTTAGAGTGCCGAGTTTATCACTGCGCATGAAGAAATGACCACCTCCAACGTTTGATTTATGTTTTATAAGCATTTTTCATTTTATTGCTTAAATCGCATTTTCTCGGTGAGCTGAGCACTTTTTCTGAATTGTGCCGCTCCCGTCACTCTGGTTAGGTTGGCATCGAAAAAAACGCTCTCGGGTGCTTTAGAGTGCCGAGTTTATCACTGCGCATGAAGAAATGACCACCTCCAATGTTTGGTTTATGTTGAGGTAAATTTTGGATTCTATGCGTCACTGTATGTCACCTTAAATGGCGACCTTGCAGCAGTGAGAAGACCCTAAGCTATTTTTGCGGTACAGAGAAGATCTAGTTTCAGCAATGTGTAGGTGCTTAGAATATGGAAGGGCCATTCGTCCGTGACCAGGAATACCTTTGTCCATGCACTTTTAAGGGCATCGGAAGTAACCAATAGAGTGAGACTCGGACCGCAGCTGTTGTCTTACGAGGTACAAATGATGGGGGAGAACAGATAGAAGGGGGGTCAAGAACGCGAAGAGGAGAGCGCGAAGAGCAAGGGGCGCGCAAGGCGCAGGGGCGCAAGGGGCAAGAGCAAGAAGCGCGAGGGCCTTTTTGGGGCGAACATCTGTGCTGTCAAGAGCTGAAACATCTTTGCTCTTGGGGGCCACCCTAACTTTTGGAGAGACATCACTTTGACATCGGTTGAATAAATCTTTTCCCAATCAGCCGTGTGTCACCGAAGTGCTTCCTTACCCGGACCAGCCATCGTCCACTGAGTGTTTTTTTGGAGACCAGCGAAACAACAAAGACCATTCACCACATTTTTGGCGTCACGAACAGGATTCGTGTTCCCCCGGGGAATTCCTGCCCGCTTCCTGAGCGAGAATCCAGCGGTCGGCCAGCGGCTGTCATTAAGGTGAGATGCTTCGCCCACAGTCGCCGCGATATGCTCGATTCTTGGACAGGTGGGGGGTCGGCCCCTTGAGGGGGGCAGTTACAACCGAATCTGATGTGGCCATGAGCTGTCTCGGGAGTAAGTTGTCTCTCCCAGTCAAAAAGTCGTCATAATTCGACTTTCGAAGGGGGAGTGGCCCTAAATAGAAGCAGCAAAGGAAAAATAAAATAAAAAATAGAAAATAAATAAAAAATAAGAAATAAAAAGTGAACAGTAACTTAAAACTTAATGGGGAATGTGCACAGTGGAGTGAGTGACATGTCTGGTGAGAATGATGAATGATGAAAAAGAAAAAAGCCCGAAGTAGTGTGGCTCGTGACGGGACAGGTTGTCAGGGACATCGCTGTTGACCGTCACAATAAAAGAATAGTAGAAAGTCCCATAAAACGTGGACTTTAGTTTGGCGACAGATCCGATGGAGGATAGAAATTTTAGCTGTGTGAATGAGGCGAAAACACAGATACGATTGAACACTGTTGCGACAGGAAACGACCCGCCCCAGATGCAGTTCCTGGAAAAGCCGAGACACTGCAGTCGCACTCAGTGGCCGTACGGGCCAAGTGCGCACCTGTGGAGAGTTTCGGTGGCCGGGTTAGTCTCCGTCAAAAGTCCAACCAAAAAGGGAGGCTTGCGCTGACCGCGTTTGGCAAATAGGAAAAGTGCGCAGCCTTGGCATCCGTAACTGTGAGCATGAATGTGGAAGTGACCCAGTCAGACCCTTTTTTAAGGGTGCCGAAGTGGTCCGGTCAGACCCAGTTATGGGTGCCGAGATCCGGTCAGATTTTAAGGGTACCAAGGAAAATAAAGCGCGCGTAAGCCACGTCGTTTGGACACTGATCGAATTAGAAGTGTGTGGGGGTTACAAGGCTCCTCGATTTAAACGCTGGTGCAAGGAAATGAATAGGTAAACCCGGTGGGCTGTCATTTTTGAATACCGAGGTAGCTGGTGCGTTATCGCGGCAACGGTCCGATCCCGATTTGTCGAGGCACACTGTAATAGCATGCACGTCTGTCAAAGTTTGATAAATTTGAGCCGGCGACAAAACCGCTATTGGACGAAGGTTTTGTGCGGCTGCTGTGTGAAAATGGAAAACGTGGAAAAGAGGCCTCTGGGGGGTTTAGTAGTGATATAAAAAGTAATTTGTGTGCACACTTAAGTTAAATTCTGCAGAATAAAGGGGAGATATACAGCGCTATTAGGAACGAAACAAAAAGTTAAGTAAGACGTGCGTATTTGTCAGTGCATCTGCGCTGATGACAGTTAAAATGACCAAACTGCTAATCAGCAGTTGGAAAGAAGCAAAATGTGGAATGGATTCGAATCCCGTTGTATGTCTTTTGTGTCCGTGTGTAATCTTTGTGAACTCTGTCAGCTTAATGTTGTCTGTTTGAGCTTCCGAATGAATGGACGCTTGATGTGTGTACTTGTTGGGCCCAGTAAGTGCGTGTGTGCGTGCGTAAATGGGTGTGTGTGCGTGCGTGCGTGCTCGTGAGTGCGTGCGTGTGTGTGGTTATGCTCGTGAGCGCGCATGGGTGTGAGCGCGTGCTTGTAGAAGCAGCAAAAGGAACGGATAAGGATGGTGTGCTCTCGTTGCTTTGGGCGCGTGCCCGCCTGCGCTGCACGCGCGGGGAGGGGGATCCGGCCCCCTGGGCGGCAGGGTGGCCAACCTGTACCTGCCCACTGTGTTTCAGGCTGGCCCCTCCCCGCGCGGGTGACGTCGGGGCGGTGCGAACGGCTGGAGTTGTGCCCATTTTAGGGGCCTGCGCGGCCAGCAGCGAAAGGAACTATGACAAAATGATGGAAGACGGAATGCTGAAGGAGCAAAAGAATGCATGACCAGCTGGAGAAATAGGAGCATGCGTGTGTTAACCAATACGACACCAATATAGATGTATCTAAAGAAAAACATGCTGCGACGACAGCAAGCGGTGGCAGAAGACTGTGGCCCCCTCGTAAATAATGGGGGACCCCACTAAGGCCAGCTGACGCTCCTTTTAGCATTCTGAGAGGAATAGGAAATTGGATCTGACGAAAAGCTCAACTTATTAATTTAAATTGCTGAAAGGATGACAAAATTGAAAACAAATTATTGATACTCGTTTCTTTGGGGCTCTCCTCAATACTTCAGATATTCTGTTACATAAAAAACCTGAGACGGCGGATACATCCGTTGTCTCCAGGAGGACATAGAGACACAGCATGAACTTAGAATTAATGTTTAACAGCCGTCTAACAGGTGGAGTAGGAGCATGCGAGGGCTAACCACTACAACACAAATATAGGTGAATTGAGTGTCTAAAGAAAACTCAACCGGTCAACACTAATTTATGAGAACAAGAGCGGTATCAAGTCCTCACTTGCACAGCAGCAGCTGGAATTAAAGGAATTTTCTGGATTTAGACATAGGACTAAATTGTATGCATGGAGAGCCTGCTCGTAAATTGCGTTGGCCCGACAAGGCTGACCATTGCCCACTGTAACAAGACGCACAGGTCAAAAGCAGCAAGTGCAAAATAGAGGAGGAGATGCCAACGAGGAGAGATTGGATTTGGTAGTAATCTGGTGGTTCTTTTAATACTCTTGTAAAAGTATGCTCGGTAGAAATAAATTAGCGATAGGAGCAATTCAGAAGTCCAAAAGTAAGAAACTCAAATGAAAACCACGTTCTAGATTCGAATAATGGAGCCCAACTGGAGCATGGGAAAAGTGAACAGCTGAGAAATGGCCTTCGATGTAGTGGCGGAGAATTAAAAATTCAAGATAGTCCAGTAATATCGGTAAGTGAGCATAACACCAATAATACTGAGGTCAAACCAGAGAGGATGCAATGTTTGGAACACGACTTAATTATGAATAATGTACATTCTGTACGCAAAATTGGGAAACTTTGTCTGAAATTGAAGGCTCAAATCAGGAAAGGTGAAAAGATGATAGAGAGGGTTGCATAAAATCAAAGGCAGGAAAACAAACAATAGAATGTACCCTGAAATTAGGATGAGCTTCTGGAAATCACAGTATAATTGAGAGAAATCACAGTTAAGACTTGAAATTTTAAGTTTGGGGTAATCTGCCACTTTAAAATTGTTCAAATAAGGTCCATCACAATACAGCCGAGAGCTCATGAAGGAAAGGTAACGTTTTTCTCAAATATATTAAATTGTTGTTAATAGGAGAATTGGAAGTTTGATTAACAAAAGGTACTAGGTAATTAATGGCTAATTGGAAGACGATATTTAAGTTTGGTTTCCCAGTCTGTCTTTTCCAGTATCCAGCAGTGACCCTGAAACTCGATCCCGAGACTCCACCAACAGCTGAGAACAACAAGAAAACGGTGCATGGCTCTGAGGCACCTTTGACCTTTTGCAAGAGCAAAGAAGGACTATATTTGTGCTTGGGGGGAGCACAACGCTCCGGAGGAAAACGACATCCTCTGAGGCGAGAGTGAAGAAACTTACAAGATGTGAATGGACTCAGTTGAAAATGGACTCATCCGAAAGTGAGGAATGAGTTGGCTCTGAGGCTACAACTAAAGACAACAACTTGACAATGAGGTGCGGCGAAAGAACCATGAGACCTGAAATGTGCAACAAGCAAACTTTGGTGGGCTTGGGTCAAAGTGAATGGAAGCTTGCTTGGGCACTGAACTTGACACAACTGAGGAGTCTTGATAAAAGATAAATAAATAAATCAGGAACAAAAGGTGTAGTGTTACAGAAAAAGGAAAAACATCATAATCAGAGGATAAATTTGAATAAAACAGATAGGCTAAATTGTACGAAATAAAGAGTAGGATCACATTTAGTCCATCCAACTTAACAATTAGACATAGAGTCATTGACAAATTGGAGATGAAAATAGGACATTAGGACCCAATAGGAGGCAGTCAAGAGGTGGCTAGATTGTTCAATGGACCTGATTATTATTAATTAATAAAATTAGAAGTTAATTACACCTCACGGGGAATTCTGGTGTCAGAAAGTCCGATAAGTTCAAGGAATAACAGCCATGGAAACTTTTGACAGTTAAGAATAATGCGGCATAAGAGTCACACAAAATGACAGTTAACGAGATGACAAACGTGATAGGACTCAAATAACAAATGCATTGACAAGGCAAAGTGAAAACACCATAGGGGAGTAGACTGTCGGAGGGACCCTTTTGAGTATCTTTACCCAGCGGTTCGATCAGTATGATTGATTAGGATAAAATTATTTAAGGGCCATCTGAGGCTGCTTCTTTCCCCATGCTCACCCTTGAACAGGCTCGGCAGTAGAAATAACGGAATTTGTTAGGCATTTAATTGACAGTTTTACGGTAAAAGTGAGGAACGATTGTATGAAATATTTAATCGAGAAGATCATCCAGAAATGAAGTGTTACCTTCAATATTCACTGATTGCCTACTCACTTACACATACTAAATTTGTTTGGTGTGGAATGAGAGCTGAGCGATGAAGGCGACTGAATTGGCACTTGTGTGGTTAAGAATGTGTATGTGTGTCTGGGACAGGGTGAAAGGCCAAAGTATTTTGGAGTTGGGGTGAAAGGGTCACAGTTGAGTGTAAGATTCCTCTCACATGAGACTGGAACACCCAAGTTTGATGAGTGATGAGTTGTAACCTTAACCAACAGCTGATGGTTAATCAGAGGCACCATGAACAACAAAATAGTTCATGGAGAAGGCCCATTTCAGCAACACGAATGGACAGGACTAATATCAAACACTAGGACAATGGACGATATGACGTGACAGACTTGGACTCACCCGACGGGATGACTGACTATGTGGATGACAACCAAACATTTGAAACTTAAGCTTGCTTGTGGCAAGTGCAAGCTTTGCTTTGTTTCTGTGCGTCACTTGACTTATTGCAGCATCAACCACCAGCCAAGGAGCAGATTGCTGGCTGTTTTATAACTTGTAATAATTTTGCAGGTTGGCGATTGCAGTCTTGGAGAGTTTATATTGAATGCACGTGAAAATGTTAACCCTAACCCTTTTGATTTTTGTGATGATTGAGGATTTTCAGGTCAGAATCCCCGGGCGCCTTGATTCGTTGTGTGTCTTTGTTTTATTTTGATACTCTATGCCTGTGTACTTTTTGTGAGCAAAAGGGTCCGCTGTCAGCAGGGCTGTATGCTCACTGGCAGGAGTGCGATGATTTTTGTTTGTGTTGCCGAGTGTGAGGTGAACAGTCAATTTTCAGGAACTTGGGGATGACGGTTCTGGATGAGTGAAAGGTTCGACAAACTGGCTGCGGGACGTATGATGATGCGGTAGGACGTTTTGCCGGTTCCTTTTTGAATGCCTGATGACACATTGAGTGAATGTGTCAGAGGGGGGAGTTACATTTAAATGAGTAAGTAGATATAAAAGCTATTTGTGACATTCAAGGTTTTTTCGGATTCAATTATTTTTGAGGCTTTAACAGGACATGCCAGAATTCAACAGGTAGTGATGGAAGGAGCAGAAGAAGCAGCTCGAAAGGAAAGGAGTTACTGGGAGACAACAATCTGGAATGGATGCAAAGCGTGGTAACAATCTAGCGACAGTAACGGTTAAAGTGTCAACGGAAAAGCACGAATGATGACAAATCATACAGCTAATAGGGATTAGACTGCAGCGCAATAGACAACAAATGTTTGGAAGGTAATTAAATAAAATAGGAAACTGGACCAGAAACAAGCAATAGGGATAATCTCTTAACATATGAATGCATTAAAGCTGCTATGAAAGGGAAGGTATTTAAGAACACATTTTAAGAGGGTTAATTTGCATAACAAATGTTGAAAAGAGTTGAATAGGTAAATCATTTTGGGAAGATTACAGGTCCATTCAAAAGGGCGACTGGTTTGAACAGTAAGATGACTTGAAGGGGAGACAAAGATAAGGTACATAAACAAATTAGGTGAACAAAACTGACAGGACTGATGCCCATCTCGGGTGCTTTAGAGTGCCGAGTTTATCACTGCGCATGAAGAAATGACCACCTCCAACGTTTGGTTTATGTTTTATAAGCATTTTTAATTTTATTGCCTAAATCGCATTTTCTCGGCGAGCTGAGCACTTTTTCTGAATTGTGCCGCTCCCGTCACTCTGGTTAGGTTGGCATTGAAAAAAACGCTCTCGGGTGCTTTAGAGTGCCGAGTTTATCACTGCGCATGAAGAAATGACCACCTCCAACGTTTGGTTAGCATTTTTAATTTTATTGCTTAAATCGCATTTTCTCGGCGAGCTGAGCACTTTTTCTGAATTGTGCCGCTCCCGTCACTCTGGTTAGGTTGGCATCGAAAAAAAACGCTCTCGGGTGCTTTAGAGTGCCGAGTTTATCACTGCGCATGAAGAAATGACCACCTCCAACGTTTGGTTTATGTTTTATAAGCATTTTTAATTTTATTGCTTAAATCGCATTTTCTCGGCGAGCTGAGCACTTTTTCTGAATTGTGCCGCTCCCGTCACTCTGGTTAGGTTGGCATCGAAAAAAACGCTCTCGGGTGCTTTAGAGTGCCGAGTTTATCACTGCGCATGAAGAAATGACCACCTCCATCGTTTGGTTTATGTTTTATAAGCATTTTTAATTTTATTGCTTAAATCGCATTTTCTCGGCGAGCTGAGCACTTTTTCTGAATTGTGCCGCTCCCGTCACTCTGGTTAGGTTGGCATCGAAAAAAACGCTCTCGGGTGCTTTAGAGTGCCGAGTTTATCACTGCGCATGAAGAAATGACCACCTCCAACGTTTGGTTTATGTTTTATAAACATTTTTAATTTTATTGCTTAAATCGCATTTTCTCGGCGAGCTGAGCACTTTTTCTGAATTGTGCCGCTCCCGTCACTCTGGTTAGGTTGGCATCGAAAAAAACGCTCTCGGGTGCTTTAGAGTGCCGAGTTTATCACTGCGCATGAAGAAATGACCACCTCCAACGTTTGGTTTATGTTTTATAAGCATTTTTAATTTTATTGCTTAAATCGCATTTTCTCGCCGAGCTGAGCACTTTTTCTGAATTGTGCCGCTCCCGTCACTCTGGTTAGGTTGGCATCGAAAAAAACGCTCTCGGGTGCTTTAGAGTGCCGAGTTTATCACTGCGCATGAAGAAATGACCACCTCCAACGTTTGGTTTATGTTTTATAAGCATTTTTAATTTTATTTCTTAAATCGCATTTTCTCGGCGAGCTGAGCACTTTTTCTGAATTGTGCCGCTCCCGTCACTCTGGTTAGGTTGGCATCGAAAAAAACGCTCTCGGGTGCTTTAGAGTGCCGAGTTTATCACTGCGCATGAAGAAATGACCACCTCCAACGTTTGGTTTATGTTTTATAAGCATTTTTAATTTTATTGCTTAAATCGCATTTTCTCGGCGAGCTGAGCACTTTTTCTGAATCGTGCCGCTCCCGTCACTCTGGTTAGGTTGGCATCGAAAAAAACGCTCTCGGGTGCTTTAGAGTGCCGAGTTTATCACTGCGCATGAAGAAATGACCACCTCCAACGTTTGGTTTATGTTTTATAAGCATTTTTAATTTTATTGCTTAAATCGCATTTTCTCGGCGAGCTGAGCACTTTTTCTGAATCGTGCCGCTCCCGTCACTCTGGTTAGGTTGGCATCCAAAAAAACGCTCTCGGGTGCTTTAGAGTGCCGAGTTTATCACTGCGCATGAAGAAATGACCACCTCCAACGTTTGGTTTATGTTTTATAAGCATTTTTAATTTTATTGCTTAAATCGCATTTTCTCGGCGAGCTGAGCACTTTTTCTGAATTGTGCCGCTCCCGTCACTCTGGTTAGGTTGGCATCGAAAAAAACGCTCTCGGGTGCTTTAGTGCCGAGTTTATCACTGCGCATGAAGAAATGACCACCTCCAACGTTTGGTTTATGTTTTATAAGCATTTTTAATTTTATTGCTTAAATCGCATTTTCTTGGCGAGCTGAGCACTTTTTCTGAATTGTGCCGCTCCCGTCACTCTGGTTAGGTTGGCATCGAAAAAAACGCTCTCGGGTGCTTTAGAGTGCCGAGTTTATCACTGCGCATGAAGAAATGACCACCTCCAACGTTTGGTTTATGTTTTATAAGCATTTTTAATTTTATTGCTTAAATCGCATTTTCTCGGCGAGCTGAGCAC
This sequence comes from Syngnathus typhle, assembly GCF_033458585.1. Lineage (NCBI taxonomy): Eukaryota > Metazoa > Chordata > Actinopteri > Syngnathiformes > Syngnathidae > Syngnathus > Syngnathus typhle. The sequence continues at coordinate 316,168 of NW_026871980.1, forward strand.
TTTTTCTGAATTGTGCCGCTCCCGTCACTCTGGTTAGGTTGGCATAAAAAAAAACGCTCTCGGGTGCTTTAGAGTGCCGAGTTTATCACTGTGCATGAAGAAATGACCACCTCCAACGTTTGGTTTATGTTTTATAAGCATTTTTAATTTTATTGCCTAAATCGCATTTTCTCGGCGAGCTGAGCACTTTTTCTGAATTGTGCCGCTCCCGTCACTCTGGTTAGGTTGGCATTGAAAAAAACGCTCTCGGGTGCTTTAGAGTGCCGAGTTTATCACTGCGCATGAAGAAATGACCACCTCCAACGTTTGGTTAGCATTTTTAATTTTATTGCTTAAATCGCATTTTCTCGGCGAGCTGAGCACTTTTTCTGAATTGTGCCGCTCCCGTCACTCTGGTTAGGTTGGCATCGAAAAAAAACGCTCTCGGGTGCTTTAGAGTGCCGAGTTTATCACTGCGCATGAAGAAATGACCACCTCCAACGTTTGGTTTATGTTTTATAAGCATTTTTAATTTTATTGCTTAAATCGCATTTTCTCGGCGAGCTGAGCACTTTTTCTGAATTGTGCCGCTCCCGTCACTCTGGTTAGGTTGGCATCGAAAAAAACGCTCTCGGGTGCTTTAGAGTGCCGAGTTTATCACTGCGCATGAAGAAATGACCACCTCCATCGTTTGGTTTATGTTTTATAAGCATTTTTAATTTTATTGCTTAAATCGCATTTTCTCGGCGAGCTGAGCACTTTTTCTGAATTGTGCCGCTCCCGTCACTCTGGTTAGGTTGGCATCGAAAAAAACGCTCTCGGGTGCTTTAGAGTGCCGAGTTTATCACTGCGCATGAAGAAATGACCACCTCCAACGTTTGGTTTATGTTTTATAAACATTTTTAATTTTATTGCTTAAATCGCATTTTCTCGGCGAGCTGAGCACTTTTTCTGAATTGTGCCGCTCCCGTCACTCTGGTTAGGTTGGCATCGAAAAAAACGCTCTCGGGTGCTTTAGAGTGCCGAGTTTATCACTGCGCATGAAGAAATGACCACCTCCAACGTTTGGTTTATGTTTTATAAGCATTTTTAATTTTATTGCTTAAATCGCATTTTCTCGCCGAGCTGAGCACTTTTTCTGAATTGTGCCGCTCCCGTCACTCTGGTTAGGTTGGCATCGAAAAAAACGCTCTCGGGTGCTTTAGAGTGCCGAGTTTATCACTGCGCATGAAGAAATGACCACCTCCAACGTTTGGTTTATGTTTTATAAGCATTTTTAATTTTATTTCTTAAATCGCATTTTCTCGGCGAGCTGAGCACTTTTTCTGAATTGTGCCGCTCCCGTCACTCTGGTTAGGTTGGCATCGAAAAAAACGCTCTCGGGTGCTTTAGAGTGCCGAGTTTATCACTGCGCATGAAGAAATGACCACCTCCAACGTTTGGTTTATGTTTTATAAGCATTTTTAATTTTATTGCTTAAATCGCATTTTCTCGGCGAGCTGAGCACTTTTTCTGAATTGTGCCGCTCCCGTCACTCTGGTTAGGTTGGCATCGAAAAAAACGCTCTCGGGTGCTTTAGAGTGCCGAGTTTATCACTGCGCATGAAGAAATGACCACCTCCAACGTTTGGTTTATGTTTTATAAGCATTTTTAATTTTATTGCTTAAATCGCATTTTCTCGGCGAGCTGAGCACTTTTTCTGAATCGTGCCGCTCCCGTCACTCTGGTTAGGTTGGCATCCAAAAAAACGCTCTCGGGTGCTTTAGAGTGCCGAGTTTATCACTGCGCATGAAGAAATGACCACCTCCAACGTTTGGTTTATGTTTTATAAGCATTTTTAATTTTATTGCTTAAATCGCATTTTCTCGGCGAGCTGAGCACTTTTTCTGAATTGTGCCGCTCCCGTCACTCTGGTTAGGTTGGCATCGAAAAAAACGCTCTCGGGTGCTTTAGTGCCGAGTTTATCACTGCGCATGAAGAAATGACCACCTCCAACGTTTGGTTTATGTTTTATAAGCATTTTTAATTTTATTGCTTAAATCGCATTTTCTTGGCGAGCTGAGCACTTTTTCTGAATTGTGCCGCTCCCGTCACTCTGGTTAGGTTGGCATCGAAAAAAACGCTCTCGGGTGCTTTAGAGTGCCGAGTTTATCACTGCGCATGAAGAAATGACCACCTCCAACGTTTGGTTTATGTTTTATAAGCATTTTTAATTTTATTGCTTAAATTGCATTTTCTCGGCGAGCTGAGCACTTTTTCTGAATTGTGCCGCTCCCGTCACTCTGGTTAGGTTGGCATCGAAAAAAACGCTCTCGGGTGCTTTAGAGTGCCGAGTTTATCACTGCGCATGAAGAAATGACCACCTCCAACGTTTGGTTTATGTTTTATAAGCATTTTTAATTTTATTTCTTAAATCGCATTTTCTCGGCGAGCTGAGCACTTTTTCTGAATTGTGCCGCTCCCGTCACTCTGGTTAGGTTGGCATCGAAAAAAACGCTCTCGGGTGCTTTAGAGTGCCGAGTTTATCACTGCGCATGAAGAAATGACCACCTCCAACGTTTGGTTTATGTTTTATAAGCATTTTTAATTTTATTGCTTAAATCGCATTTTCTCGGCGAGCTGAGCACTTTTTCTGAATTGTGCCGCTCCCGTCACTCTGGTTAGGTTGGCATCGAAAAAAACGCTCTCGGGTGCTTTAGAGTGCCGAGTTTATCACTGCGCATGAAGAAATGACCACCTCCAACGTTTGGTTTATGTTTTATAAGCATTTTTAATTTTATTGCTTAAATCGCATTTTCTCGGCGAGCTGAGCACTTTTTCTGAATCGTGCCGCTCCCGTCACTCTGGTTAGGTTGGCATCCAAAAAAACGCTCTCGGGTGCTTTAGAGTGCCGAGTTTATCACTGCGCATGAAGAAATGACCACCTCCAACGTTTGGTTTATGTTTTATAAGCATTTTTAATTTTATTGCTTAAATCGCATTTTCTCGGCGAGCTGAGCACTTTTTCTGAATTGTGCCGCTCCCGTCACTCTGGTTAGGTTGGCATCGAAAAAAACGCTCTCGGGTGCTTTAGTGCCGAGTTTATCACTGCGCATGAAGAAATGACCACCTCCAACGTTTGGTTTATGTTTTATAAGCATTTCTAATTTTATTGCTTAAATCGCATTTTCTTGGCGAGCTGAGCACTTTTTCTGAATTGTGCCGCTCCCGTCACTCTGGTTAGGTTGGCATCGAAAAAAACGCTCTCAGGTGCTTTAGTGCCGAGTTTATCACTGCGCATGAAGAAATGACCACCTCCAACGTTTGGTTTATGTTTTATAAGCATTTTTAATTTTATTGCTTAAATCGCATTTTCTCGGCGAGCTGAGCACTGTAATGAATGAACGAATGTTGTAATTTCCCACCCTTGCTGGTCTTTGAAGGGCCCATACTCTATCGCGAGAGCTAGAGTGTGTTTTCTAAGTTGGTACTTGGGAGTTGAAGAATAAAGAACTACCAGTTTTCTGTTCAGCACACGGCGTGGCCTGTTTTATGTCAGGACGACATTACATGGTGTCAGAAGCGGGATCAGCCTTTACCGAACCGAGATGTCCAAGTTTAACCCTCCGTCGGAGTTTAACTTCGCTCGCCCGAGTGAATGGCCGGAGTGGAAGCAGAGATTCGCACGCTACAGGCTGGCTACGAAACTGAACGCAGAAAGCGGTGAGGTCCAAGTTTGCTCCCTGATTTATGCGATGGGTAGTGAAGCAGAGAAAATCTTCGCCTCGTTTGAGTTCGCGGGGGAAGACGATAAGAAAGACTATGGAGCTGTTCTTGGAAAATTTGATGAATACTTTATACCCAGACGAAATATAATACACGAAAGAGCGTGCTTCTACCAACGCAACCAACTACAAGGAGAAAAAGCGGAGGCGTACATACGAGTCCTGTATGAATTAGCAGAGAACTGTGACTTTGGGGACAAGAGAGACGAGCACATTCGTGATAGGCTCGTTGTGGGCATAAGGGACAAGGAGTTGTAGACCTGACGCTGGCGCATGTTATACAGCAGGTACGACAGTCGGAAGAGGTCACCAAGCAAATTAGCATGCAAGCTAGCGGTCTCCCACCGGAGCTCCAGGTCTTAAGTGTTTCCGCAGAAGGACGTCGGAAAGGACCACACAAAAAGTCCACACAACATACTCAAAGAGAGTCCACAAGCTGTGGTAGATGCGGCACACAGCACTATGAAAAGAACAAATGTCCAGCAGCTAGAAGTGTATGTAAAAAGTGCAACAAAAAGGGACACTGGGCTCGTGTATGCCGTACCAAGGTTGTGAACGAACTCAGTGAAGCCACCCAGTACCACTTTCTAGGTGAAGTCACTGGCTCAGCAGACCCCGAGAAATGGACTGTCACACTGGACATTGCAGAGATGCCTCTGACCTTCAAGATAGATACAGGAGCTGATGCAAGTGTCATTGGAGACAAAACATTCAGTCTACTCAATAAAAAGTACAAACTAACCCCTACCACAACTCCCTTCTCAGGACCCGGAGGTCCACTCCAGTGCTTTGGGATGTTCGAGGCAAACACAGAGTACAAAGGAGAAAACTACACCTTTCCAGTGTACGTGATAAAAGGGAACAGCTGCTTGCTCAGTCGCACAGAAGCGGTCAGGATGGGTTTGGTGAAAAGAGTAGAGGAAATCAGTGCTGTGTTCGGAACTACTGGATTGTTAAAGACGGAACCAGTAAAGATCCTTCTCAAAGAAGATGCACAACCATACGCGGTCCACGTGGCCAGAAGAGTCCCACTCCCACTCATGCCACTCGTAGTTACAGAGACTAGAAACCGAAGGCATAGTTGAAAAAGTAACCGAACCTACTGAGTGGTGTGCAGCAATGGTGCCGGTCTTAAAGCCCAACAAAGTTGAAGTAAGGTGCTGTGCAGACTTGAGAAAACTAAACAAGGCCGTAGCACGGGAGAAATATGTGTTGCCGACAAAGGAAGAGATAATGCCAAGACTCTCAGGATCCAAACTGTTCACATCCCTGGACGCTGCGAGTGGGTTCTACCAGATCCCGCTGCACAAAGACAGTCGCAAACTAACCACCTTCATATCTCCCTTCGGGAGATATGCTTTTTGCAGACTTCCGTTTGGAATATCGAGTGCCCCCGAGATTTTTCAGCGCAAGATGGCAGAGACACTACAGGGGCTGGAAGGTGCAGAGGTGTACATGGACGATATATTGGTCCACGGAGAGACAGAGGAGGAGCATGACAAACGCTTGGAGCAGGTCCTCAGAGTCATTAAGGAAGCCGGACTGAAACTCAACAAAGGCAAGTGTAAGTTCAGACGGAGGCAGATTAAATTCTTGGGACACATCATTGATGAGAACGGGGAGGCCAGACCCAGCAAAGGTTGAAGGGATTGAGAAGTTCCCTAAACCCCAGAACGTCGCTGAGCTGAGACGATTTATTGGTATGGTCAACTACCTAGCAAAGTTTGTGCCTGAAATGGCGACAGTTGGACAACCACTCTATGAACTTCTGAAAACCAGTGTGAGATGGCAGTGGGGTCCGGCACAGGAATCCTCTTTTCAGAGACTGAAATCAGCTTTAGCATCTGCACCGGTTCTCACTTTCTATGATGCCAACAAACCCACAATGGTGTCCGCTGACGCCAGTAGCTATGGGCTCGGAGGGGTCCTACTTCAGCGACATGGTGAAGATTGGAGGCCAATCGCTTATTGCTCCAGGAGGCTTCGTGATCCTGAAACAAGATACGCACAAATAGAGAAGGAGTGCCTAGCGAGCGTCTGGGCATGTGAGCGCTTTGAGAAATACCTGATCGGACTAGAGACATTTACATTGGTCACGGACCACAAACCATTGGTGCCTTTGATGAACAATAAGGACTTGGATAATGTCCCACTAAGGTGCCAGAGACTCTTGATGAGACTGATGCGTTTTAATGCAGAAGCAGTATACGCACCCGGCAAGACATTGGCAGTGGCGGACGCACTGTCAAGAGGGCCCCTTGAACAAACCGGCGACGAGCAGCTGGAGGAAGACGTGATGGTGCACATCGGGGCAGTCATCAACCACCTCCCAGCAACACCCCACAAGCTGCAGCAGATAAGAGAGCACACCGACCTAGACCCCCAGCTACAGCTAGTTAAACAGTTTATTCAGAAAGGCTGGGCAGATTACGAAAGACAGGTTCCTGAGGCAGTTAAAGATTTTTATAAAGTAAGGGGGGAGCTGTCTGTGGTAGAGGGGTTGGTGGTCAGGGGAAGCCGGATAGTAATTCCTAGTGTGATGAGATCTGAGATGATAGACAGGATTCACGATGGTCACCAAGGTCTAGTGAAGTGTAGAGAGAGGGCCAAACAATCAGTGTGGTGGCCAGGGATCTCAAACTGCATAAACAACAAAGTTACTGAGTGTGATTTCTGCACTGCAACTAGGCACACACAGAATAAAGAGCCACTCATCCCAACAGTATTGCCAGATAGACCATGGCAAAAGATAGGGGTGGATTTATGTGAATATAACAAGCAAACTTACTTGGTAGCTTCTGATTATTATTCTCGCTATCTAGAGATTCTGAACTTGCCCACAACCACAACCACTCAGGTTATAAGTAAGCTAGCTGCTACTTTTGCCAGGTTTGGGGTCCCAGAGGAGCTTGTTAGTGATAATGGGCCTCAGTTTACTTCCGAAGAGTTCAGGAGGTTCAGCAGAGAGTTAGATTTCATCCACACCACATCTAGCCCGCATTACGCTCAAAGTAATGGTCATGCAGAAAGGGCAGTGCAGATAGCAAAAGGGATTCTTAAGCAGGAAAACCCCCTTTTAGCTCTTATGGTTTATAGGAGCACTCCCACTACTTCTACAGGCTTTAGCCCAGCGGAGCTGCTGATGGCCGCAAGATCAGAACCACGCTGCCCATCCTGTCTGCTAACCTGGATCCAAGGTGGCCCAACAAGGAGGAGACGCGCTCTGCAGATGCTGCGGCCAAACAGAAGCAAGCATTTTATTATGACCGCAGGAATGGTGTCCGACACCTACCTCCACTGAGTTCTGGAGACAAGGTCCTGATGAAACTGGACAATTTTATTGCTTAAATCGCATTTTCTCGGCGAGCTGAGCACTTTTTCTGAATTGTGCCGCTCCCGTCACTCTGGTTAGGTTGGCATAGAAAAAAGCGCTCTCGGGTGCTTCAGAGTGCCGAGTTTATCACTGCGCATGAAGAAATGACCACCTGCAACGTTTGGTTTATGTTTTATTAGCTTTTTTAATTTTTATTGCTTAAATCGCATTTTCTCGACGAGCTGAGAACGTTTTCTGAATGGTGCTTCTCCCGTCACTCTGGTTACGTTGGCATAGAAAAAAGCGCTCTCGGGTGCTTCAGAGTGCCGAGTTTATCACTGCGCATGAAGAAATGACCACCTACAACGTTTGGTTTATGTTTTATAAGCATTTTTAATTTTATTGCTTAAATCGCATTTTCTCGACGAGCTGAGCACTTTTTCTGAATTGTGCCGCTCCCGTCACTCTGGTTAGGTTGGCATAGAAAAAAAACGCTCTCGGGTGCTTTAGAGTGCCGAGTTTATCACTCCGCATGAAGAAATTACCACCTACAACGTTTGGTTTATGTTTTATAAGCATTTTTAATTTTATTGCTTAAAGCGCATTTTCTCGACGAGCTGAGCACTTTTTCTGAGTGGTGCCGCTCCCGTCACTCTGGTTAGGTTGGCATAGAAAAAAGCGCTCTCGGGTGCTTCAGAGTGCCGGGTTTATCACTGCGCATGAAGAAACTACCACGTGCAACGTTTATTTTATGTTTTATAAGCATTTTTAATTTTATTGCTTAAATCGCATTTTCTCGACGAGCTGAGCACTTTTTCTGAACGGTGCCGCTCCCGTCACTCTGGTTAGGTTGGCATATAAAAAAGCGCTCTCGGGTGCTTCAGAGTGCCGAGTTTATTACTGCGCATTAAGAAATGACCATCTACAACGTTTGGTTTATGTTTTATAAGCATTTTTAATTTTATTGCTTAAATCGCATTTTCTCGACGAGCTGAGCACTTTTTCTGAACGGTGCCGCTCCCGTCACTCTGGTTAGGTTGGCATATAAAAAAGCGCTCTCAGGTGCTTCAGAGTGCCGAGTTTATCACCGCGCATTAAGAAATTAGCATCTACAGCGTTTGGTTTATGTTTTATAAGCATTTTTAATTTTATTGCTTAAATCGCATTTTCTCGACGAGCTGAGCACTTTTTCTGAACGGTGCCGCTCCCGTCACTCTGGTTAGGTTGGCATATAAAAAAGCGCTCTCGGGTGCTTCAGAGTGCCGAGTTTATCACTGCTCACGAAGAAAGGACCATCTGCAACGTTTGGTTTATGTTTTATAAGCATTTTTAATTTTGTTGCTTAAATCGCATTTTCTCGAAGAGCTGAGCACTTTTTCTGAACGGTGCCGCTCCCGTCACTCTGGTTAGGTTGGCATATAAAAAAGCGCTCTCGGGTGCTTCAGAGTGCCGAGTTTATCACTGCGCATTAAGAAATGACCACCTGCAACGTTTGGTTTATGTTTTATAAGCATTTTTAATTTTATTGCTTAAATCGCATTTTCTCGACGAGCTGAGCACTTTTTCTGAATGGTGCCGCTCCCGTCACTCTGGTTAGGTTTGTGTTAGGGTGGTGCTCACTCTAACTTATTTTGCAAGGACCACACTGGAGACAAGTTAGTCGTTTTAGACACCTGCGGGCGGAGAGTTCACTCGTTGCTGTGCTTACAGCGATGGTCGAATGAAGTCTGACTCGGGCCTCGTCAGGTGCTTATTTATTGAGAGAAACAGAGTGGGGTTGAAAGTGGGGGTGTGGGAACACACAGGATAAGGTGAAGACGGTCCCCTGCTGATCAAAGCATAGCAGGGGACCTTTTAAGACGTTCTGTAAACAAAGCAACTTTGATTGCTTCCTCTGCAGCTAGTCAATGAGTTGAAAAGATCTTACCACTTTGGTCAACTACTTTTGTCTAGACAGGACAAGCTAGTTAAATTATTACAGGTTACATTCCAACATAATCATACGATGAAGATATTCTGCAAACCCTAACATATCCCTCCTGTTTTATCATATGATTATGTCAACCTCGATCAATCAAACATAAGTAAGAAAATACAATGAAAGCAATAACTTCCAGTGAAGATGAGGTTTTTCCTCAATACTCCAGTCCAAATTGTGTGTGTAATTTAAAAAACCTGCGGCCAGATTAAATGCAGGAAAAGAGTTACACGGTCCCTCTGCCTTAGGCGACCAGAATGTTATCAATCAAGATAAAAATTGCTCGCGATTGTTCAGTCGTTGGGGGCTTGGCACGCCCACTGGTGGAGGGTGAGCACGATTCTCACCCCCTTCGCAGATCTGCTCCGTCCGGGGAGAACTTGGGAATGTCTGCTGCGTGGTCGTTGTCTTCAGTGGCTCAGGGTGGACTACCTGGCCACCAAGGGGGAAGAGGATTATTCTGCCTCTGTATGAACTGGGGCGGGGACTGTCGATGGCTGATCTGGTTCCTTGCAGGAACCCTTCACTGGGACACACTGGGACAGACGACGAATCTCCTTTGCCGGCCAGCCGGGCGGCATGTGAGATGCACTCCACCAATTTATAGGGTCCAGTCGACGCAGGCTCCGTCCCCCTCCTTCTTGGGACCTTCAGCCAGAACGTTGGGGTGATCTGGACCTCGGTCTTTGCTTCCGTATCCGCAGTAGTTTGCTGACCAAATCCCGATCTGGATCCGCCACCGAAAGAACAGCAGCACGTCCGGAAAACAACAAAAAACAGCACCTTTTCTGCAACCTTTGCATTAGTCATTTGAGATGTTTCTTCTGCTCCTCTCATCACTGTTTTGGTTGCCCTGGTTACAGAGGCGTTGCTACACCAAAGGGAGGGAAGATTGTGTCTGTAGCAACGTTGATTAGCTAAGGAATGTAGTGTGGTGTGAACTAGCACTTCATTGTCGGCCCGTGACCCCCGCAGAGTTTGTCCATCTGTTCTTCTCCAGTTGTTGGCTGAGTCGTCCGCGAGTGAGATCAGATAACTTCAACTGCCGCTTTCCTGTGGAACAATGCAACTAGACCTTTGCTAGACTTTATCTACTTAGTAAATTAACACTCAATAACAATAAGTAACTCGTCCTAAACACTAAAACAAATGTTAAGTAAATGTAAGGTATGCAGTTCCTTAAACAAACATTGAGTAAATATAGGATAACTTGTACGCAACTACTTCAAAGTGTGTTTAACACTTAACAAAGAAAAACAGTTCTGATCAACAACAATCTATGAACCAAACCTACAGTTAACTAAAAGGAATGGAGTTTCTTTCAACCAAATAAGAACATTTTGCCTATGCAAATAAGCTCTGCTCATTGTTAGTGAAGGTCTCTTACAGGGATCAAAAGACATCCCTGTCACTAAAGAGGAAGAACGTAGATAAAAGGAAAGCCATAAACTCGTAAAGACAAGGCCTACAGGTCTGGCAGGCCAAGGCTTCACTTAAATTATTCCAACATTTCCCTCCTGTTTATCACACATTTGCTAAATTTTTACATTACCAAAAACAACCACTTCTCTTGATTTTCAGTTGTCGGATCACAAGTATGCGGACAAATATTTCCACCAAGGAGGATAAATGTTGCGACATCATTATCATTCGGAAACACACAGATCTGGGAAAAAGTCTGTAAACTCAAGTGCAAAAACTGCATCATCATCATCGTTATCATCAACATGCTGCCGTTCAGACATTAGGCATACCCGGGCCATCTCGTCGTCCATGGACGAGATTGCTGTAGTGATAAGACGATTAAACAGAGCACGGAGACATGGAATACAACAACATCCACACAAGGTGAGTATAGCAGTAATTGAGGACACAAGGGCTTTATACTTCCCAAAAGCAGTCATCCACTTGTTGTGCTCTTTCATCAATCACCTTCGTCAGGCTCCCATCAGGGGCGGTGTCATTCTGGATGAAGGTGCAGCATTGTTCCCTGAACATTGCGCAGACCCTTCCTTTCCCAGACAACAACATAACAAGAGCATTGCGGTTCTGGATTGACATTAGGGAAGGCATGGCTAGCTGTTCGTGCACTGCCTCAAGTCCCGCTTGTGTCCGTTTGCCCAATTTCTGCATGTTGCAATGGATGTAATTTATCCTTTCAACGTTCTTGTTCATCGTCCACCAGCAGCAAATGGAGGACTCCCATCCCGCTTCAATTTGGTCAATTAATTCTTATTAATCAGGAACTCCTCTGGGGACTCTAATTGCATCAATTTCAGTCAGATCATCGTCGCCTCTCAAATTTAAAGATATTGTGTTTTTGTTTTTTCCAGCTTTTTCCCAGATCTTGGCATGTCGGTACATATACAATTTTGGTTGACTACATTCTCTAAAAGCAATGGTTTCTTTTCTTTTTCTTCCATTCAACGGATATTATATAGAACACTTTGTCGCACATTTCACAATCAGTAAACAAACTATCCACATTCATTTTCGAGCTATTGATTCCATTCTTTAACATCTACAGCAGTTGTTGACAAACTATTATTTCTTTACATAACGTTTTTGCCACTGTTAAGGCCTTCAGTGTATATTTTGAAGCCAATTCAATCCATTTTTAGAATGCATCTATTATGACCAGGCATTATAACCCTGTGGATTGTGTTAAGCACATGTTAAACAAGCTCTACAAAAAAAAAAATTTTATAAACGTTTTGAATATGAATCAAATTCATATGTTGTATAAAGCTGACTGAACTGCCCTTCCATCCCCCCTGTTGAGCCAGGTGTCAACGGCACGTGACAACACCATGGCTCAATACAGCTGCCCATTTGTATCGTTTCCTTTCATTTCTCAACGTAACAACCCAATCCACCAATCGAATAAAAAAAATAAACAAAATAACTGCTGGTAAAATAATCAGGATTTTTTCATTGTTTTTAAATTTGAAGAACTCAATCTCTCAGGTTCAGCTCACATATAGAAGTTTGTATAATCTTATAACACAACCAGTCAACTATTTCTACTAAATGTCAATGTCTTAAATTCACAATTTTGAATCTTCCAATTCCTGAAAGCATGTTCTGTCGTTTCTTACTTAACATGCACTAGTGTGGATCAATTTTCTGCTCGCAAACAGATTTCTCTCTTTTCCTCTCATTCTTATCTTTCAATTGTTTCTGTTCTGCGGTGCAAATTGGATAGACCACAGTCTAGCAAATTTCTTTGTACTAAAAGTTTAGCCAATTTTCATCATTTTAACACACATGCACAGCTCTCGCGCGTAAAGTAGATCCCAGCACCAATGATTCGTCACAGGCTGGCCATTTCCTGTGGTCGATCATGAGCTAGTCCCTCCCACGCACGCGAGGACAGCACATTCTAATTTTTCATTTATCTTCTCGAAGCAAGTTGCATTTATTTACCACTTGATTTGCAAATTTTAACTTCAGTGTACACACACAATTTGATCTCTGGTCATTTGTCATTGGGCATACAACAGCATTGCCATACTTCTCGTATGGACAGGAGCTCTAATAATCTAAAAAACGTTCTAATAATCTGACAATGACATGTTCTGCTGTCATATGGACATCTGTTACTTCTTTCTCTGCATGAGCATGAGGGGTGCAACATCTACTTCCACCAAATGTTTCCTCACCCAGTTGCCGATTTCAGGGCGGAAATTCGTAAGGAGCGCATTCTTAAGCTGTTGCTGATACGCACTCTCAGCTGCATCATCAAATGGGATGCCACTGTGCACCCAGAATTATTTTCCAAATCTTAATTGAATGGTGGTCTCATCACTTTTTATCTTTCCATTTTTTGTCTTATTTCCTATCTCAATTTGGTATTTTTGGTTTATACAATTTTTACAATTTTTTTTTCCTTTCTTTGAGGATGCAGGTTTAAATTGACCTTCCACCAAATTCTCTTTGCAGTCAATTTATCCTACCAGTCGCACTCTCTCAACCACACAACATTCATGCAAATAGCTTGGAACAACGGACAAAAAAAAGAATCTACGCCCTTCTTCACTTAAGAAAAAGAAGCTCTGTTCTTTTTCTTAGCCCGTTCCTTCCACTGGGACTTGAACCCCAGCTGTTTCATAGCTTGGAAACACCAAAGCCGTATCTCATAGCCCGGACAAACCAAAGCCGTATCTCATAGCTAGGACAAACCAAAGCCGTATCTGACTTACTTGTCTCCTCGGTCCGCTGCAATGTGGGACCCCGTCAAACCACCTCTGACAGACAAAGTCAGACCTAAGATGCTGGCCCAGCGAAGAACTTCCTTCCCAGGTCTTTCGTTGCCAGGTCCTCCAATAGACGCTGGCCCGTCGATGGTGTACAGCGCGTCGTCCTCCGTCAGCCAGATGGCGGGTATGAGGGTCGCGGGTTTCGGCACCAAAAATGTTAGGGTGGTGCTCACTCTAACTTATTTTGCAAGGACCACACTGGAGACAAGTTAGTAGTTTTAGACACCTGCGGGCGGAGAGTTCACTCGTCGCTGTGCTTACAGCGATGGTCGAATGAAGTCTGACTCAGGCCTCGTCAGGTGCTTATTTATTGACAGAAACAGAGTGGGGTTGAAAGTGGGGGTGTGGGATCACACAGGATAAGGTGAAGACGGTCCCCTGCTGATCAAAGCATAGCAGGGGACCTTTTACGACGTTCTGTAAACAAAGCAACTTTGATTGCTTCCTCTGCAGCTAGTCAATGAGTTGAAAAGATCTTACCAGTTTGGTCAACTACTTTTGTCTAGACAGGACAAGCTAGTTAAATTATTACAGGTTACATTCCAACATAATCATACGATGAAAATATTCTGCAAACCCTAACAGTTGGCATATAAAAAAGCGCTCTCGGGTGCTTCAGAGTGCCGAGTTTATCACTGCGCATTAAGAAATGACCACCTGCAATATTTGGTTTATGTTTTATAAGCATTTTTTATTTTATTGCTTAAATCGCATTTTCTCGACGAGCTGAGCACTTTTTCTGAATGGTGCCGCTCCCGTCACTCTGGTTAGGTTGGCATAGAAAAAAAGCGCTCTTGGGTGCTTCAGAGTGCTGATTTCATCACTGCGCATGAAGAAATGACCACCTACAACGTTTGGTTTATGTTTTATAAGCATTTTTAATTTTATTGCTTACATTGCATTTTCTCGACGAGCTGAGCACTTTTTCTGAATTGTGCCGCTCCCGTCAATCTGGTTAGGTTGGCATATAAAAAAGCGCTCTCGGGTGCTTCAGAGTGCCGAGTTTATCACTGCGCATGAAGAAATTACCACCTACAACGTTTGGTTTATGTTTTATTAGCTTTTTTAATTTTATTGCTTAAATCGCATTTTCTCGACGAGCTGAGCACTTTTTCTGAATGGTGCCACTCCCGTCACTCTGGTTAGGTTGGCATAGAAAAAAGCACTCTTGAGAGAGAAAGAGAGAGGGAAAGAGAGAGAGCTCAGAAAGCACTGTATTGCAGGTAGGAAGATGATGAGACTGGGCCTAACAGTAGGCAGGCAAGAGAAAACCAAAATTTACAGAGTTAGAGAAGAAGGGAGAAGTCTAGAGAAAGTAGAGAAGCACGTAGAGAAAACACATGCTACAAATTCAAAACTAAAGATCATAGCGGGAGGAATACATAAATCATCTTTCTCCATGCAGAAAGAGTAGTAATAGACAAACAAAAACGAAAACAAATGAAAGCTTCAAAAAACACTTTTTTGGTAGACCAGGATAGTGACACTTTTTGCCAAAATGCAGGCAGAGGACAGAAAGGCCAGAGAGGGCGAGCAATACCCAACAGAGAAGGCTTTAGAGGCCGAGGAAGAGGAGTCGTGCAACCTCCAATAGAATGCTGGAGTTGCGGGGAAAACGGTCACATGGCACGTGACTGCATAAATTACCAAAGACAGTTATGACTAGGCCAAAGTCAAATCAAATCAGGTTTCCATGTAATGAAGTGGGAACCTGGCTGCCAAAATTAAAGAGAAATTAGCTTAAATATACAGGAGATATTTGTGTTAAAAGGATAAAGTAACATAAAGTAACACTGAAGTTAAAATTTGCAAAATACACGGAAAGGAATTACACATAGTTTCTAAAAGTGAAATAGAGAATAAATCAGACAAGTAATACGAGCAAAAAGGTGTTCTTAGTGCTTCTATGTGTTCTTATATGTTGTGCGTCATCCTTTTGTGCTGGTGTGTGTGTGCGTGTGCGCGCAGAGGATCCTCATGAATGGGTGTGCGTATGAGTGCGAGTGAGATGTGTGTTCTATGGAAGAAATCAGTAATGGAGAATGTTCTGGAGGCTGTTGAGCAATACTAGGGAAATTGAGAAGTGGATGATGGTGTGTTTAAGTTGGTTGGAGAAACTGAGATGAGCAAGGTGTGTGCAATAGAGAAAATAAGGCGTGTGTGGCAGAGAGTTACGAGAACGGTGGCTTGATAGGATGGGAATAAGAGACAGCAAATGTTGTGTAGAAGACTGAAAGATGTTGAAGGTGAACATGATGGGGGAGGGCAACAGCAAAGTTGGCCTGCCCTTTGAGAAGGTGAAACTGATAAGCGTGCCTGCGCTCGCGCGTTGTCGCGGGGCGGGGCTGTCCACGTGGGCCTTTGCTATGCTCGTGTGGGCGGTGGGCCGGCATCATGGTTGTTGCAGGAAATGGCCAGCCTGTGACCAATCAACATTGATGCTGCGCCCCCCCTCTCGCACGAGGGGGGCTATGGCTGCGGGCAGGGCAGGGACAGTGTGATTTTCTCAGAGTGATGCTTGAGGAAGATGTGACAATATTTGCATGAAGGATAAAAGTCACTGATGAGAAAACAAAAGTATAACCAAAACGTCAAAATAGAGGATGACGTTTGCGCAGCGTTGTTTGTTTGTATTGTTTGTGAGCTGTGTCTCTGCTGTAAGTTTTTGTGTTGTCTGTGTGCTGTCAGTGTTATGTGTTAAAATTGGCTAATGTAGGTGCACAAAAGAATTTGCTAGATTGTAGTCTATATGATTTGTACCGCAAAACAAAAGCAATTTTGTGGAAATAAGAAGAAAAGAAAGGCAAGCAATTTTTTTTGTGGGCAGAAACTGGTCCACACTGCATTAATGCCTAGCCCTGATGAAGCAAAATTTGAAAGATGGAAAGAACTTGCTTTCTGGAATTGGATGAAGCAAAATTATTAAATAACATTTCAAAGCTAAATTTAGAAGAAATAGTCGATTGGTTGTGTCAAGACTACACAAGTTTTTACATTTGGGAATAAGAGAGTGATTGAGTTAGTTAAAGTTAAGAAACAACAACAATTGACTATTATATTAATTTACTGGCGGTTACTTTGTTGTTTTTTATCTTTATCTTGATTGGTTTGACACCTGGAGGGAGGAAAGATTAGGATGTGGATCACGGGTTGAGACAACCAGTTACACACGCAAAACATGTGTGCACTGGGACACTGAGAAGCATTTTGTAAGGTGTGTCAAATTAAATGAAGATGAAATCATATGTAGTAATACAACACTTTACTACATATGGATTCTCTAAATCGTACAATTGAGTAAAATAAAACATACTTTTTGATTTTTGTTCAAATTACTAAGATTCTTGTGATAAACGATGAGAAACTAATTGAAAAAAAAAAAAAAAACCCTACAAGAAACTACAACTAAGCTAGTTGTGGAAGCAGTCCAATTGCCACGACAAATAGCTATATGCACGTGTGCAGGGCACGCACGAGTCTGATAAGGTGTCAAGAGGTAACAAGCTTGCAGACGGAACCGCATAGCTGCGGTGCAAAAGACGCTTCAAATTTTATACACACAAGAAGCGGATTGAATTACTGAAAATTTTTTTGTTTGAAGATGTGCAGCGACAAAGTCCATAGACTGAAACTCAATTATGGACGAAAAGTGGGGCATGAGTGGAGAATGGTGTCTATAAATGACCAGAAGACTGACCTATCCTAAAAAAACCTATACAAATGGGCGGCAATATTGAGCCATGGTTGTATGTCACATGGCTCAAGAGGAGGGATAGTGGGGCAGGTCAGTCAGCTTTATACAACATACGGATTTGATTCATATTCAAAACTTTTTCAAAAAAATAAATTAATTTAAAAAAAAAACTAAAAAAATTGTAGCGCTTGTTTAACATGTGCTAAACACAATCCACAGGGTTATAATGCCTGGTCATAATAGATGCATTCTCAAAATGGTTTGATTTGGTTTAAACAAAAACACTCAATGCCTTAACAGTTGCAAAAACGTTATGTAAAAAAAAAAAAATAATAATAATAATAATAATAATAATAATAATAATAATAATAATAATAATAATAATAATAATAATAATAATAATACCGAGATATGGGATTTTGAAAATTAATTCTTGTGACAGAACTGGTATAAAGTGTGAAAATGTGCATGGGAAAAATGGAAGATCATGGACAAAATGTTTAGACCTGGTCAAACTGTACATAAATATTACAAGTACTGTGGGTTTAACCCTGTATGAAAAATAGTTTGGGCGACAATATAGATTACCATGTTTTAAAACCAAGTGGGAAACTAAGGATGATTTAAATTTGGCATTTACATTTTATATTTATACCGTTTTTTTCCATGTATAGTGCGCCCCCATGTATAGTACGCACCCCTAACAATGGCATGCTGATGCTGGAAAAAAGCTTGTACCCATGTATAATACGCACCCAATTTTTATGAATTTTTTTTAATTTTTTTTTTAATTTTTTTTTTTTTTAAAGTCCCAAAGATCGTCACACACGCAGGGAGGCAATGGGTCCCATTTTTAAAGTCTTTGGTATGGTCTTAACTAGGCTGGATGTCATTTTTTTTGTTGGCGTTGATTTCTCCGACTGCCCCTAAACGCACCACCGCGCTCCGTGCGCGCATGGGCTGCGGACGTGAAAAAGGCGGCTCTGTATGGGAGAGACGTTGAAGAGGAATAAAAACAACCTTGGAAACCAAAACTTGCCCCTCGTCGTGACTCGGAGCCGCAACAAATGTTTCGGATTTGTGTAGGGTACATTGTGAGACAGCAAACGAGCAGGTGATCGAGCAAGCCTTGTCTGATACGAGAGCATTGCGGTCGCATGGAGCGTGTTTGAAGTGAACAGCAGAGAAGAAAGGAACAAGGCAAAGTGTTGTGAAATAAAATATTACCTGTAATACGCATTTTGTTATTTGCTGATTGAAACTGCTAATTAAACTGTGAATTGAAACTAATAGGTGGAGAACTGAACTCTCGCTCTTTATATAGCTGACGTGTCTTGCGCAACCGTTCTGCGCATCTGTAATGGCGGCCTCCGTATGACGTCCGGTCCGCGATGGAGATTAAAAAACCAACAATATTTGACAATAACACACCATCGAGGATTGCACCATCGCATCAAACGATGTGTCGTCAATTATGAATTTTACTAAGTGTGTTGGGCAGGATGGCTGAATGCGATGCGCGATTGACAACAAACAAGAAGAAAGGTGAGTTTTATTTCGGGGGAGATTTGTCATGTCTCGTCCCCAGTTTTGCTATGTGTCTAGGTTGCCATAGTTTCTGTTCGTGTCACCCCGCTCTTCCTGTGTCACCTCAATCGATGTAACGTGTTTTGTATTTAAGTCCTGTCTGCCCCTCGCTCACCGTTGGATCATTGCATGTGTTACTGTCATTCTGTTCCTGTCTTTGGTAATGTCACCCTGTCTTTTTGTTCCACGACTTTGTCGGTCAGTCCTGTTGTTGGTTTTGTTGTACCATGACTTTATTTAAAAAAAAAAAAAAAAAAAAAAAAATTAAAAAATAAAAAATAAAAAATTTTTTTCTTTGTACCCATGTATAATACGCACCCCAGATTTTAGGACAATAAATTAGTAAAATATTGCGCACTATACACGGAAAAAAACGGTATATCAATAACTGTGCAAGGAAGGAGACGAAGCCTAGGGCTTGTAAAGAGCTCCACTCCTTGCTGCAATTAACAGGTCATCAACCCATATTATTACAATGACTTTCTCATTTTCTCTATTTCGAGTCTAGAGAGGCTTACAGATATGCAGTTTCATTTACTGATGATTTTTCCAGTACTGTGTTTGTATATTTCTTAAAGAACAAAAGTGACACTGTTCAAGCTACAGAAAGGTTTCTGGCAGATGTAGCCCCATAGGACTTCCAAGCAGGAAGGTGACACGCCGTCTGGGCCCGGTACCTTCCTGGTCTTTTGTCTCCGGAACATCTGGCGCACTTCCTTCTCGCGGATCTGGAGTGCGGGCGCCGCCTCTGCAAGAGAGAGAGTGGGTGACAACGTTGATAGAGGTGTGGACAGAGCAGTTGTGGGGAGAGGTGAGTATGTAGATTGTGCTGCAGGAAGTCCCGTTGTGTGGGAGGACCGATCAAACCTGCAGTAGAACCTGTTTAGTTGGTTAGCAAGCCTTGGGCTCTCCACAGGACGTTTCTTGAAGCCCGTGATGCTCTGCAGACCTTTCCACACTGTTGAGGGATCAGGATTGAGAGGTGTCTCTCCAGGCTATCCCCATAACACCTCCTGGCTTTCCTGACCTCTCGGTTCAGTGTGTTTCTGGTCTGCTTGAACAGGTCCCGGTCGCCGCCCCTGGAGGCCTCCTGCTTGACTTTGCGTAACCTCCCGAGGTTCGGTGTAAACCAAGGTTTGTCGTTGTTGTACGTGCAGAAGGTCTTAGTCTGCACACACAGATCCTCACAAAAACTGATGTATAATGTGACAGTGTCAGTGAGTTCATGCAGGTCTGAAGTTGCAGCTTCAAAAACTCCCCAATCGGTGCAGTCAAAGCAGGCTTAGAGGTCCTGCCTTGACTCCACTGTCCACTTCCTCACAGTCCTCACCACAGGCTTAGAAGTTTTTAATTTCTTTTTTTTAACCCTCTCTGCCTCAGCTTTGCAAGGGCTCCGGCGCGTCGTCTTCGACGTGCTAGTTTGTATAGCGCTGCCGCTCCGGCTAAAATCACCGTCAAACAGTCTGGATCAAAGAGAACAGGAGAGAAAATACCAGGGGTAGACTGTCCGATATTTAACAGCGCTTCTCTGGTAAAAGTGATCCGGGATGGACAGCAGAAGACACAGAAAACACACAAAATAAGACAAAGTAACAGAGCGACTCACCGTCGAGGCCATCCGCGGCGCCATCATGACGTCAACCTTTTTCTTTTTGTGTCTTACCCTCCCGATGGAGGGTGTCAATGTTCGTCCTCTGGACAGCAGTCAGATTAGCAGTTTTCCCCATGCTTGTGATTTAGTTTACTGAACAAAGCTGTGTGTTTTTCAAGGCTCAGGAAACCCTTGCAGGTGTTCCGAGTAATTAGACGATTAAAGTGATTATTTGAATACCCTACTAGTATACCTTTTCATGATATTCTAAAAATTTGAGATAGATTATTTGAGTTTTCTTAAACTGCATGCCATAATCAACAATATTAAAATCATAAAAGGCTTGCAATATTTCAGTTTATTTGTAATGAATCCAGAATGTATGGCATTTGTGTTTTTTTAATTGCTTTACAGAAAATAAAGAACTTAATCACAATATTCTAATTTTCTGAGTCAGTCCTATAAAGTGGAGATTAGTGAAGTGGTGGTAGTGGTGGTGGGGGGGCAGAAGAAATAGAAATATCCAAATGAATGAACGAGAGACAAGACAAATACAATTGCCTTAATTACTTTTGAGTAGTATTAGATACATGGACCCGGTATAGTAACTGTATGTGTATTGGTTTTGTCAAGTAACATGGTGTATGGGCAATACAGATGGTGCAAAATGTGAGTATTGGATTGTTCCCAGGAATAAATTGGCATTGCTGAAATTCCAAATTTTTCCCAAGAGATGGTGCCAAACCTTTACATGAGACCAGAAGGGGCAGTCGAGCAAAACAATCTGAGCTAGCAAAAATAGGGATAACACAATAACCCGGGGGTCGGTTTTGGATCACACATGGAAGCGGAAATGTTTGGATTTTTTATTTTATTTCTTTGCTTGGCTAAATATATTCAGTAACAGCTTAAAGTAATATTATCACATAATTTGACCAAGGTGCCCACTACTATGAATATGGTGGTGTGTTAAAAAATGTTTAAAAGGTTTATTCAAAAGTTATGACGTGTTAATCAGTAAGAAATGTTTAAAAGGTTGATTCAGAAGTTATGACGTGTTAATCAGTAAAAAAAAAAATTAAAAGGTTGATTCAAAAGTTATGACGTGTTAATCAGTTAGAAATGTTTAAAAGGTTGATTCAAAAGTTATGACATGTGTCAATCAGTAAGAAAGGTTTAAAAGGTTGATTCAAAAGTGATGACATGTCTTAATCAGTAAGAAATATTCAAAAAGGTTCATTCAAATGTCTTGAGATGTTTTAATCAGTATAATCAATGATTCATGATTTTATGTTTTATTGACATGACATTGAAGTGTTATTTTCATAAAAAGTGATGTGAAGAATTCAAAAGAGGAATTGGGAGGCTCACAAGGGTGTTGGCTGTATTTTTGGTGGAAAATTGTGCGTGGGAAAAATGAAAAAGTGGAAACAGGTGCCAAGGGGCAGCAGTCTTTCTTAGCGTGGGAAAGGGCCCGGATTACCCAATAGAGATGCTGAACCAGCAGAGGTTCACAGCTGAGAGGCAAAAGGGGATTTCACAATCAGGTGAGATTGTGCAATCCTATGCCATGCAAAGTATAGGTGCCAGTAAAGGGGGGGGGGGGCAGAGAGGCCTATAAAAAAGCCACCGCGGGCAACCATGGGGCTTCTCTCTCCTGAAGAGCATTAATACGTGAAGAAGCCCACAAGAGTGCAATACCTTTTTTCAAGCCTCAGGAATCTTAGTGTGAGACGCAAGATCGCATGCTTGGATTAACTTGGTATTACTCAAAGAATTGGACTTGACGACATTTCATGAGGAATTTGGTGGGGGGAACGGCTTTTTCTGTTTTTACGCCAGGGGGAGGACAGCCGTCGGGCTAGCGCCGGTCCTCTCGAGGCCAACCTATTTCCCGAATTTGAATTTTAGAAATAAAAGCGAACTGATCACTCGACTTTATTTCCACCAAAAATAGCACACAAATGGTAGCTACCTTTTCCTACTTTTCTGATTTATGTTTTATCATCAAAAGGACTCCGGGACTGACTGATTTTATTTGTATGGGTATCATCCATCCATACATACATTTTCTGAACCGCTTAGTCCCCACGGGGGTCGCGGAAGTGCTGGAGCCTATCCCAGCCATCATCGGGCAGTAGGCTGGGGACACCCTGAACCGGTTGCCAGCCAATCGCAGGGCACACAGAGACAAACAACCATTCGCACGCGCACTCACACCTAGGGACAATTTGGAGTCTTCAATCAGCCTACCAAGCATGTTTTTGGGATGTGGGAGGAAACCGGAGTGCCCGGAGAAAAGCCACGCGGGCCCGGGGAGAACTTCTTCTGCCCTCTGGGAAGAAGTACAGGAGCCTGCTCCACACAGGAGATGGAATCGAACCCACGCCCTCCTAACTGTGAGGCGGACGTGCTACCCAGTGCTCCACCGAGCCGCCTGTACGGGTATCAGTGAGTGAAATTGTTCAAGTTGTTGGAAGAATTAAGATTTGTAATTCTTTTTCATGCTTCTTCAATAAATGTGGCTTGTATAATTATTTAATTTGTTGTGCGCTAATTTGTATGGCATATGCAATCGATTGTTTTTGTTGTTGTTCTGACAATTCGATTCATTTACAGGTGTCACAAATGGGGTGGAAATGGAGCACGGCGACCAAATGCAGCTTGGACCAGGGTTTATTGATGAACACAAACTACTAACAGACTCGGTAACTAACATAACTCTCTAACAAACTCAACCACAGGACTGACCGAACTAGACGTGGAACAAAAAGACAGGGTGACATTACCAACGACAGGAACAGGAACCAAACAGACCTCATGACAGTAACACATGCATCATCATCAATGCTCCGACAGGGAGTGACACACAAACAGAACCAAATCCGTTTAATTGTTCGTTGGTCACGGGCCCGTCCTGTATTTGTCGGGTCGCGTCTAAGTTTAACTCGGACAATTGCCAAATTAAATTGCCTTCAAAATTACTTGAAGGATAAATTCATCCCGTTAAATATTTAATTCGTTCAAATATTTACTTTATTTAAGTGAGACAACGAATGTGTTTAAATTAGACTAGTCGGATTATTGTTGGATTCAAATCCATTATTGTTCGTTGGTCGCGGGCCCGTCCCGTATTTGTCGGGCCGCGTCTAAGTCTAACTCGGACAATTTAAGCATTAAATTGCCTTCAAAATTATTAGAAGGATAATTATAATTCGTTTAAAAATTTGATTCGTTTTAAAATAAATATCATTCGTTTAGACAATCGAGTTGGTTGAAGCATTTCAACAGTTAGGAGTTTATATATATAGTTTTAGAATTAATGGTTAATGTATCAAATGTCTTCTCAAATACTATTATTGTCATACTTCCATTAATTCGATCCTTTATCGAACAAAGACAAGTAGGCTCGCTACTTCGGCAACAAAGTAGAGCAGACCCATATAAATAGTTACTTCGGCACAACTAGGGCAAGTGTGCGCTAGATTAACGAATCCCTGAGGTCTTAACAAAGACATCTAAAAATATCAGAAATATAACAAAAGCCTCAATCACTGAATGGAGCCATTATTATGGCGCGGTTATTCTGACGATGTATCTCAAATTACTCAGCACGAGCGTCGTTTGACTTCAGAGGGCTTGGCGTCAGAAAGAGATTATATTGATTCTTTTAGAACTCATCAGTGGATTACAGAATTTTTGTTGTTGCTGAATTTACCAGTGGATTACAGAATTTTTGTTGTTGCTGAACTCATAGATGGATTACAGAATTTGTATTGGTGAATGTTAGGGTAGTGCTCACTCTAATTTATTTTGCAAGAACCACACTGGAGACAAGTTAGTCGTTTCAGACACCTGCAGGTGGAGAGTTCAGCGATGGTCGAATGAAGTCTGACTCAGGCCTCATCAGGTGCATATTTATTGAGAGAAAAAGAGTGGGGTTGAAAGTGGGGTTGTGGGAACACAGGATGGGGTGAAGCCGCTTCCTTGCTGATCAAAGCATAGCAGGGGGCCTTTTACGACTTTGTGTAAACAAAGCAACTTTGTTTGCTTCCTCTGCAGCTAGTCAATCAGTTGAAAAGATCTTAGCGCTTTGGTCTTCTACTTTTGTTAAGACAGGACAAGCTAGGTAAATTGTTACAGCAACATAATCATACGATGACGATATTCTGCAAACCCTAACAGTGAACTCAACAGTAGACACATTTTTTCTTCTCTTTTTCGTTCGCAGAGGACTACGATTGGAGCTCAACCAGGGGTTGTAAATGTACTTACTCTCCAGGAAGACGGCGATCTGTCAAGACGATTCTTCTACGGCTTGTATGGTTCATGACTCTTAACTGTTGGCGACCCTCTGTGACTTACAGGTTCCCAAGAATTGGAAGGTTGAGTGGCTTGGGGCTTATGATTAGCCGTCAGTTCCTGTTTGCTACAATAACGTTTGAATTGCAGTTTACTGTTGAATGTACCCTTGTTAGAGTATCCTGTCAGTAGAATAACCAAGCAGGATAATCTAAAAAGTGCATTTCGCCGTTGAGGGCATCAATTAGCGAGCCAGGAGTTCTTGAATTGGTGTTCTGTTGAGAGTAGAGGCGACGCGAAAGGCGCCGTTGAGTAACTAAGAGCTGTATCGTCCCTATTCCGAATACGCACGGAAAGGCTTCGAAAGGAGACAGCTCGAACCTGCAACTAGAAATACTGCTATTCATTGAGAAATGGCTGGCGGTGGAAGAAGAATAGACCCCTAACCTGGTCACCCTACAGTAGGAACCAGACAGGAGGGGTCTAACCCAGACCCTCTAGGGCGACATGAAGAACCAGTATGCGTAATACTTTATGGAGGAGGCTTGGAGAAGTGGCCTCAGAAATGGACTGAGTACATACTGCAGGGGTCTCAAACTCGCGGCCCGCGGGCCAATTGCGACCCTTAGGACAATGTTTTGTGGCCCCCTGCCTGAAATAAAATCTTTGTGTTAATGCGGCCCGCACATTTTTTCTCACATGCATCTGGGGTTTTTATATTTTTTAACACCTGTGGGCTCCCGTAGCTCAGGCTCGTGACAACAGCGCGAATTAGCAATTGGTCACTTTAACATGTTTGGATGAACAAGTGGAGGGAAAATATATCTTACTTAAAACATGTCTACAGAGGCACCAAGATTTTTTCAAAAAAGCAAGGAAAGAGTGAAGCGGCTATCAAAGCTAGCTACGTGGTGAGTGAGATGATTGCGAAAGCAGGGAAGCCATTCAAAGACGGCGAGTTCATCAAACAGTGCATGTTACAGGCTGCAAGTATAGTCAGTTTCAATCAGCAAATAACAAAATGCGTATTACAGGTAATATTTTATTTCACAACACTTTGCCTTGTTCCTTTCGTCTCTGCTGTTCACTTCAAACACGCTCCATACGAACGCTTGCTCGATCACCTGCTCGTTTGCTGTCACAATGTACCCTACACAAATCCGAAACATTTGTTGCGGCTCCGAGTCACGACGAGGGGCAAGTTTTGGTTTCCAAGGGTGTTTTTATTCCTCTTCAATTTCTCTCCCATACAGAGCCGCCTTTTTCACATGTTCGCACGTCACTTTCCTCTCTTTTCATTTTAACCCAACTGATCGCGGTGGTGCCTTTATGGGCGGTCGGAGAAATCAACGCCAACAAAAAAAATACATCCAGCCTAGTTAAGAAATCACCAGAACGATCACCATGACAGTTGTGAATAATAAATAATTATTATATATATTATATATATTATCATTATAATAATAAATAATTGTGATAAATAACTGGAACATCACTCAAATATTGGTGATCCCATTGAGAGTCTCACATATTTCTTCGCTATTGAGTTCGCTACTGCATGCGCAGTGATACTGACCGGGAGAATAACATCCGGTTGTTCCCAAAGATGATCTTTTTTCTGAAACAATTTTACGTTTACGGACTTAAGTAGGAGTCAAAATTTGGGTGCGTATTATACATGGGTACATGCTTTTTTCCAGCATCGACATGCCATTTTTAGGATGCATATTTTACATGGGGGCGCATAATACATGGAAAAAAACGGTACTTAATGCGGCCCAGCCTCACCCAGACTCTACCTCTAGCGGCCCCTCGGTAAGTTGAGTTAGATCCCACTATGTCATAGTGGGATCTAACCCGTCGATCGAAGCGGAATGACTCTCGATGCAGATGAAAGAAGCAATCGAAAAATATGGAAATGTTTTGCTGAGCAACCAGGAAAAGATGGATTATCGATCATAGTGTCAGCCCACCCTGAAAGAGGCTACACTCGAAGAGAGGCACCTGACTGGTGTGAATGGGGGGCAAAAATGGTGGAAGAATGTAATATGGTAAAATTGATAAGCACAAGTACAGATTTGGATTCAATAGTGAAAATGCTGACCAACGAAGCTGGCATCGCAGGCGAGCTTGCAACTCCATTACCTGGAGAAGTGAAAGCAGTACCAGTAGCATGCAACATTTGGCAAAGATGAGAAGCATCTTAGAAAGAAAAACAAATCAACCAGTATTCTCCAGTGAAGAAGAAGAGGAAGTGCCATTGCACAGAAGCAATTCTTCAGAAAAGACCCCCTGCCGTCATTGCCAGAGGAATCAACAAAGAAAGTGATTGTTGGAAATGGAGTACTGATGTGTCAATTTGTCGGAGATATTTGGTCATTGACAGGAGACGCCCTCATCATTTTCACCAACGACAAATTCCGTGCATGGAACCAAACTTTTGATTCTGGCTGAGACTTATAGCCGGTGAAAAATATATTGAAGACCTACGAGATGCAAGACGGCAGATGGAGCATGACCCAGAAGATCTTACTTTCATTTTCACGGGTGGGGGAAGATCGAACTACTACATGATAATACATGTCGTCGTGCAGAAGTGGCGGGTGGACCTGGACCATCAAGAATACCTGAGGATGATGACAAGAATCCTGGAGAAAGTGATGGATGCTGCCATCGAGAGGGGAGCCAGAAGAGTAGTTACAGAAGTAAATGGCGTTAGATCTGGATGGATGTCATGGGAAATTGCCGAGACGGGAATTGCTAGGCCATATAAGCTGCAAATATCCACCCGATCACAGCAGTGGAAGGGCTGGAGTTTGTGTTGGCAATATCAGCCTCTCAAAAAAGAGAAAGGGAACTGGTAACCCTGGAAGCCACCTACGGTCAAGCACTACAGGTGGCTCGGATAGATCAAAAAACGGAACACCAAACACAACATAAAGTGGCAATCCTGCCCCATCCATTGGCCAAAGCAATTCGAACAGAAGAAGATAGGATGACTGTCTCAGTTTCTACTCCAATACCGCAAGTGGGCACCGTACGGTCAATGACACCATCCCCGACTACAGGACAGGAGATGAAGATGAAATGGTGGCCATTGGTATCAACACGGAGATGAGCAGACAAGGGGGGCGGATCCAACACCAACTCGAATTCCGGCTCCACCAAAATAACCTTTGCCTCCAGAAACAGGAAGAGGAAGAAGAATTGAAAGAGGGAGAAGAGTGGTTTTAAATCCATCAAAGTCTGCCCGAGCAGTTACAGATGCCTCTTACCGAGCCCGCCTAACGTCTACTCTTAAGAACAGACCCTCCACGGATCAAAGACCGAATCAACAAACAGAAGCAAGAAACGTCGAAGCTGGCGCCGTTGAACAAGCTCCAACATCCAATGAAGAAGAGAGTAACAATGATGGAGATGTGGAGAACAGGGAGGCAGCCACCTCAAGTGATGAGGTGGTCTCCGAAGAGAAAAATCAGGCTTGTGGTCCCTCCTGATCCCAACGACCCCCCACCGAGAGTAGTGAGAGGAGCAACCCGGAACGGTGTCAAGAAACAACAGCCGGTGCTAAGTATCTATTAGGCCTCGGAAAGGCTGGCAAGGGATGTTCAACTAGGTTGGGTCGAAACCAAGGATGGAAGAAAGACCTACATCCCAGGAGTCAGGCAGAAAGAATACCCATTTCCGCTGGCCTGATGGGAAAGAATAGATGGGAATACAGACATCCCGGTGAAATTAATTTACAGCGATGCAATGAACGTGTTAAACACACCAGCCTACCACAATTTAGTAAATTACACGGACTTGACAAAAAATGTTAGAGAAGGCTTTGTGACTGTAATGTATGATGCACTATTGCGAAGGATGAAGCAAGGTGTGTATGATGCCGCTCAATCGGAACGGAGAGCGTGCGATGACCTGGACCAGGGGTGGGCAAACTACGGCCCGCGGGCCACATCCGTCCCACCGTTTAATCCGGCCCGCCAACCCTGAACAAATTGTATTATTAAAAAAAAAAAATGGGGTCATTTTGCCTGCAATGACTGCGTTTCCCCAGTAGATGGGGAAGCGCTGGCCTGCGTATTTACTACCGGAAGCCGTGTCAGAAAGCTCGGTGCACACTCACAAGTGCGTGTACGTACTCAGTAGTATGGACATGGCGCACTCGCGCTCTATTTGTATCAGTCCCGAATTTAGAGCGTGGGCTGTGACGACAGCATTCTTGTAATTCGCGCGCTGAGCTTTCAGATGCAGTTTTGCGCTAAAGCCACCCACAAACCTTCCCCTGGAATCCTTCCATTAAAATGAGTTGCCCAAGGAAAAGCAAGGTGGACACGGTGCCGAGCGTTTAAAAGAGAGTGGCCAATTTGGCTCGACGTACGCGACGTGACGTTCAGCCACATGAACGTCAACATCAACCCGTCACAGATCGAGGTAAACGGACCAACACCTCGGATCTCGCCTAAGAATTGCCACAACAAATTTTACTCCAGACTATGACGCACTAGCAAAAAAAGGGAGACCAACAACACTGTTCCCACTGAAAATGAAGGGGAGGCATTTTGAATATGATTTGTACACATAGCAGGGATTGAAACTAGCGACCATTCTCATTTTCAAACAACCCAGGATGCTCAAGGACATTGATGCACCACCTGTTTGCGACTAATCTTAACCTGTAAAGTTATTAAGGTTTACTTTAAGGAAATGTTTTCCGTTTCCTCACCTCTGTTACCAGGTGTTTGCGAGTTAAAACTGCTCTGATTTTCAGATAACCCTCACCGTGTTGCCGTTTTGATTACTTTATTTGGGTGTAAGCTTTCACCGATTCTTCAAGATTATATATTTGGTCAGAATGTTTGCCGTTTGATGTGATCTCATGAGATAAACATCTTTCATTAATCTGACCTGCAGGCACTGAAGTGATGGAGACTGTTATTCATTATAACAGTGTCGTATTTTATGAGTTTCACTGGTAGCAGTTTTTTAGTGAATTATTATTATTTTTAATGCTGTTAATAAATGCATTTGTTATAGAAAAAAACTTGTTTGGAATATCCATGCTTTACTACCTACCAAAATCTTTTATGCAATGACCTTTACAGGTCGCTTATATTACTTCACACAAACACTACGTCCATCTGCTCCTGGTTCGGCCCTCCGGTCCAAATTTAGAACCCAGTTCGGCCCGCGAGTCAAAAGGTTTGCCCAACCCTGACCTGGACACACACACTCCTAATCCCGCTATGTCCACACAAACTAACATAATTGGAAACTCCACCCATCAAGCTCAGCCGAACACCACGCAGATGGGAGCGACTTGCTTAGACAACACAGGGTTGCCTGGAAATGATCTGGAAAGAAAAACACGAGCCTTTAAGACCCTAAAAGGCATGGTCCGCTCCAAGTACCAGAAGGAAAGCGTTAAATAATACTTATTGGCAACTTGGCCAGTTATCAAAGATGGTCCGGGTGGAGAATTGTCAAAAAAGATGTGGCTACAATACATTACGGCCGAACCTATTGGCCCTGGCGAGACAGCACCGGAAGCCTATCAAAGATGGGTGAATGACGAAGAAGATGACGAGGATGTGCATGTAGCCAGAGGTAAAGAAGCACTAAAATAGGGTCTCACATTGTTGAATGTGTGGCATAAGTTGAAGCAAGCGGTAAGCAAAAACAGATATGTGCGAATTTTGAGAGCATTTACCGAAGACAAGGACACTGCTTTCGTGAAACTAGGTGCGGATGCCACTCTAGCATGGATCGAAGAATCCATAAAGAAATGGGACAGAGTAACAAAACACTACATGGAGAGACGAAAGCCAAATTCATCGAACAATACTCGCTCTCGGGCACAGGAGACGCAGGGCGGGCAGAAACCACAACCAAAGCCAACTTATGTGAAGGGGCAAAAATCAAAAGATGACCAGGGGCAAAACACCCAGGGCAAGCCCAAATTAATATATAGTAAGATAAATTCAACAAGCTACGTGGCGAAATAAGTATATGACAAGATGTCACCAGAAGAAAGAAAGGCCCTTGCGGAGGCTTGTAAAGCTGCAGCCCCTGCCGGGCCCAGAAAATAGGTGAAGAGGAGCCGCGGGTCACCCTGACGGGTGTTTACAGAAATGGGGACAATCTCTACGCTGAAATTGAAGGAGTTCCATATTTAGTGGATACCGGGGCTGAGGTGTCAAAGACCCGCAAAGCCTTTTAAACGAAATAGGACACCTAAATGTGATGGTTGCAGATGGATCAGTGACTAATGTGCCAATTGGAATTTGGAAAAGAATAGTTTGGGTCAGAGGGCCCCATAATCTACTGACTTTGAGGGATGCAGAGGACTTAAACAAACTGAAACGCCAGCGTCTGTCAGCAAAAGCAAGATTGGAAATGATAAGAGCAAAAACAATCCGTGTAGGCCCGACCAAAACCATGCCGCTTAATGAGTGGTACAGAGCCGTGGATGTGGAGTCTGTCAAGATCCAACTGGTCCAGGACAGAAACCTGTCCCCAGACGGAAAGCAGAAACTGACCAAGATATTGGAGAAAGCAGCCGTGGCACATTTCAAGAACGACTGTGGCGACCTTGGCTCCAAGTACATCCACACAATCGAGGGGGGAGTACATCCACCGGTAAGACAATATCCCCTGAACCCCGAAGCAGTGGCTGAAATGGAAACAATTGTGAAAGAACTGTTACAGCTTGGCATCATTCGAGAAAAGCCTATCTCAGTTACCAACAAACCAATTCAGGCAGTGAAAAAAACAGAGGCGACGAGGGGAGGCTGGAGGCCGGAGACTGGTTATAAACTTTAAAACTTTTAACCGCCGGACGGTGGCTAATCGAGCGAGTCTCATAAATCCCCAGGCATCCCTCAAGACGTTGAGAGTGAAAATGTACAAAAGGCATACGTGTGGTAAAGATTGCCGCAAGGATACAAGAATTCCCCGAATGTTTTTCAATCTGCCGTCTTACAAGTTCTGGACGGCTTGGATGTCACGGTCTACATCAGTGCTTCTCAAATAGTGGGGCGGGCCCCCCTGGGGGGGCGTAGTGCGATACCAAGGGGGGCGCGGGAACATGTTTTTCTTTTGGCTGTATTAGATTAAAGGGTAATTACACATCCACTGCAGTAGGTGGGGGTGGCGGTATCACTGGAAGAGTATTTGCTCTACAGCAGCACTTTGAATCTGTTCTGTTACAGACTAAAAAACACTGTTATTAATAAAGTTATTCTTTATTGTAAGTTGATCTTTCTTTTTTATTTATTTTTTGTTTTTCCTTTATTGTTAATAACATGGGGGGGGGCGCAAAATGTTTTCTTCTTCCTAGGGGGGGCGTCACAGGAAATAATTGAGAAGCACTGGTCTACATTGATGATGTGTTCGTTTCAAATGACACAGAGGAGGGACATTTGGACTTGTTACGAAAGGTTGTGGAACGAGTCTCCGCTGCTGGTCTCAAGCTGAATATCAAGAAATGCAAACGAGCCCGATTTCAAGTTGATTACTTGAGGTTCCAAGTGACCGAGGACCAGGGCATCTCAGAGAGATTTCGACAGAAAATCGAACCGATCTCGCCTCCGAGATCAGAGACAGAACTGCAGCAGATACTTGGACTGTGCAACTATGTGCAGAATCATGTTCATCTCTATCAGAAACATGCAAGGCCACTGTACGTGCGCTTGAGGAAAAATCCAGAAAGCCAAAAAACAGCTAAGTGGCAGTAGTGAGCCAGTGACAATAAGAATTTGAATGACTTAAAACAAGCCGTCCGAGAAGCACTGCGGCTTGAGCCACGAAGTTTGACAGTCAGACTTGTCGCGAAGGTGCATTGGGAGGAAAATAATGCAATGGTGTCAGTCAGCAACGAAGGTGCTGGCTTGGTGGCTTTGTGGACCTACACCCTCTCCAGCGTCGAGAAAAGAATTCTCCAGGAGGAGAAGGAACTTGCAGTATTAGCCAAGAACTTGAGTAATTTAAAAGACCTGGCTCAGGGGGCAAGGTATCAAAGTCCAAACCGAAAGTAACGTGCATCGTTTTCTCAGAAAGTCAACGATCGAGAGCACAAAAACGACCAATACTAGGTGGGGCAGATGGGAAGACATCCTACTGGATCCCGACTTGGAAATTGGACCGACGACAACCTCCACCGAGAAACAGATATTAAGAAAAGACACAAACAAAGAAAAGCCCTATGAGTGGATCCTTTACACCAACGGGTCAAAGAACGAAGGAGAACAGAATGCCCATTGGGGTTTCATTCTGAAGCAGAATGGTGTGGAGCGTTGCCGCCGCAAAAATAAAACACTCGGCAGCGCACAGGCAGGAGAAGCCACGGCAGTGCTGGAAGGACTGGTAGAAGCGGAAAAAAATCACGCCGGACGCGTAAGGCCCATAACTGACAGTCATTATTGCGCGCAAGATCTCAAATTCGACCTAGCCATTTGGGAAGAAAATGGCTTTGAGGGCGCGAAAGCAAATTTAGTGGCCCACTATGAAGTGTGGAAGAAAATAGCCGAATTGCGGCTAAATTTCTGTCTTGATGTGGTCCACCAAAAATCTCATGTGAAAGAAGGAGCTCATTGGAGAGGGAAGATGAAGTTGATCGATACGTCCAGGAAAGAAGAAGAATAGTTGTAGGGGCAAGACCCCTCGTGGAAAAGTGGTCCCAGACGAGAGCGTGAGGCAGGTCATGTCGGCAATGCATGAAGCACTAGGCCACACTGGTCCAGTGCCTATGCAAAAAGTTAGAGAAGTTGGAACTCTGGGTCCCTGACAGAACGATTCGTGCGGTTCTGCGTGATTGTAATCCATGTCACAAGTATAACGCAGGGCGGAGAGGACGGCGGACGGACAGACGATCAGGAGTACTGTGCTGTGGGGCTCAGTTTGTATGGACGTGGCTGGCCCTCATGGGAGTAGGTGGCGCAAAGGGTGAGAAATACCTTGTTGTGCTTGTTTACTCGATGTCAGGACATGTCGGGCTAAAAGCAGTAAGAAAGGCCAACGCAAACAGCGTGATCAAAACACTAGAAGACGGGTGCATGTGGCTAGGGATTCCCAAAGAGCTGAGAACAGACAATGGAACTCATTTAAAAAACGCACAGGTGGACAAATGGTGTCGTGGGTGGGGAATAGTCAGAGTCTATCCGCCTCCTTACACGCCACAAGTCAACGGGGTGGCGGAAAGGACCATTGGTCTGGTTAAAACCTGGTTGGGAAAAAATGCAAACGGGAAAGAATGGAGTACTAAACTGCTTGATTTGATTGCAGACCAGAATGTGAGGAGTAGGACCAACCGGCCCTCCCCGTCTGAAGAGCTCAACCAACGGCACTTTGTGTCACAGGAAGTGGGCAGGACCCAAGACGGCTCATCCCAGCATAAAGAGAAGTGTCGGTTCAGCGTTGGACAGAAGGTGTGGATCAAGTCGCGAGACCTGAACAGCAACACTGCAGTGAAAGCAAAAGACGACTGCTTGGACATCGTCATTAAAGTCTTGGATAGGAACACAGTACGACTAAAGAAGAAAGGTATCCAGGGAGTTGAACAGCTGAAGCCGTTACCGGATGACCCAATTCAAGCCCAGGAGTAACTCGAAAAACATATGGCAACTGACTACAGAACAATCCCGGCCTTTGTGCGCTTGGCCGCACACAGAGGTGTGGTCATCGTAAGATGAACACCTAATAGGATTCAGACCGGAAGGGCCCTAAATCTAGTGGAATTGGCCAAGCGGGGTTGTACACCCGGTGGACCAGAACATTTTCGCTGGACATGGGTCGATGAAGCTTGTGTCATTTGTTTGACACCCAACCTGTTGCCTACTATGTGGTCAGGAGTAGGTTTCATGATGCCACCAATTCTGACGACCAACGTAAGGGACTTGGAGTTTGCCCAACGGAACGAAGACAAGCTCCCGGTCAAAGTGCTTGGATGCCGTGATGTGCTACCATTGTCGAATAAACATTTTGACAAGAATGGTGTTCTTTTCACAGTGGGACATCGGACCAACCACCAATGCACGGGGATGACAAATGGCCTCGTGTACATGCATTTGGGACGGCGGTGTGCTGAAATATTGCTCCATGTGTTTGGATCACATGGCAAGAGGGAAATTATTGAAGGTCGGAGAGGCAGAAGGATGGCAGATCACCAAGGCCATGACTCCCCTGGCAACCCTCTATCCAGTTTTGGGAGGAACATCTTGGCCTGCGTATGATCGCAATGAGGCCATGAAGAACTTGTATGTGGCTTTGGGGCATTGTTGGGCCTGGCTGAGGCCAGGTGGCCGACCTGCCCTCGCCAGTTATACAGAAAAGGCCAATGCGATGGCCTTATTTACTCGTGCGCCGGTTTTTCAAGTGGGGGGTAGAGCAGCATTGGGAGACCTGCTTGAAGGACCATGGAAGCCAATGACTTGGGCCCGGGCAATAGCCCAGTTAGTGGCGTACAAGGACACACCATTGGTCAAAGTGGCAGCAGCCCCTACAGTGACCAACCGGACCGCGAGTACCAAAGAATTTCAATATGTGACCAAGAAGGGGATATTCTGTCTTGCCCCAGGAAACAAGGTCGGATCAGGCCTTTTGGTAAATGAAGATCAAGCAGGATTAGTAGGGATTACAGTAATGATGGCAATTATTCCCTATGAAGGTATATTCAGTAGGAATCAAATTGGAGGCCACGAGGCTTAGCCATTTCTTGGTCATGAGGAGCACCCGAGCCCTAATCCGGGCTCCTCTCAGTGCACCAAGACAAGCAAGAGAGAATCAGGAACAAATCCTGGCTTCTTTCAGTGAACCAAGACAAGCAAGAGAGAATCAGGAACAAATCCTGGCTCCTCTCAGCAAAGCAAGAGAGGAGGAAGCCACAGCAGTGGCGGTGGAACCTGAAGAAACTGTTGAGGAGATGAATGGCTCTGACCTGCCAGAAAGGAAAAAAGAAGATCGGGAACAAAGCCCCGAGCAGAAGTTGGCACAGGAATACCCAGTTTTAGGGAGCCTGCGCAAGTCGTTATTGGCGGAGGAAGACGATGTTGAAAAACGCGGCGCAGGTGAAATAATTGATTGCTTCTTCTCCCGCAGAGACAAAAGATCAAATGGAAAATTCATCGACGTGCCCAACCCCAGGATGCAGTGGCGTAGGTCACCAAACCGGGAAGTTTCCACAGCACTGGACTCCCTCTGGCTGTCCAATGATGTACTCAGGAACTTGCCCTACTCCAGGATGTAACGGGAGTGGTAGCACCCGACCTGGGTCAAGCCACCATCTCTCATTCAGAGCGTGTCCGGTGTATGCAGCTCGTGGCGTGCCCCACTACTGGACGTGATGGAAGTGGGGCATCCTGATGGGGACCGGACCGCCACCACTCCATCAGAACGTGTCCAGTGTTGGCGGAAAGGAAGCAAAGGGCCTATGAAACCGGGAGACAGACCGGCAGCCACGAGGGGAGCGTGTCAGAAGACACGGTAAGCGCCAGTCTTAAAGAACCAGGGCCGTCTACCTCTGATAGGTAGAGGTAGATGTGTTGGCTCGAGCTGCTTCCTATTGTACGCTATGGTTTAAAAAACCACCACCGAGGCGGTCAGAGGAAGAAAGACGGGCCGCCCGCTGTAAATGAGTTGACTAGGCTTTGGAGTCGGCCAGACTCCCCTGACGTGGACAACTTGTAAAAAATGTAACAATGTTTTATAAATAGACTGAAAATAATTATAACAGAAAGAAAACCAGATGATGACGGCAAGGAGTGCATGGACAATGCGCAAGAGGAGTGACATGCTAAAAGAAAAAAAACTAAATTGGACGAGGCGAACAAAGAGCAACATTAGTGCTTGTGACATTAGTAATTTCAACACGCCCGAAAACCTTGCTAATCTAACAATAGGTTTGATTTGCAAATACAAACGTGAGGAAAGAATTGTTAAAAGAAATTGGATTCTCAAAAAAGGAAGTGAGCAAGCAAAGTGGTACAGTAATGTTTCGTGTGTCCCATTACCCGAATCGAAAAATGGTTATTGGGAAAAAGGTAGTAAAAGGCCGGAGGAATTTTCATCCCTGGCCCCGATGAAAAACTCCACATGCAACGGCACTTTTCCCAGATGGGAGCTGTGCTGGAGTTTTTTGGATTTAGTTTGAGAAACAGCACAAAATTATTCAATAAGCAAGCGTCGTCTTAACCGTGTGCCAAAAAACCTGCCCGAAAACGAGAAGTCAGTATTTTAGGATTGTCAGAGGTCTTTTAGTAGATTAAATTCTTGTTATTTTAACGTGGGACAGTTTTGTGAGAATAACAACCATGTTATAACGTGCGCTTATAAAATCCAAAAGATGACAGCCCCTGTCTCAGCTCCAATCTTCGCAAGATGGCGGAACCCCAGTCGGCTGCGGCTGCTACGGCTCTCGACAACCGACGAGCATTTCCACAAAATATCCAAGATTCAAGAGTTTTTATTCGCCATGTTTGAGTGTGCCAAACAAGGAATTTGACTTCGGTAAATCACACTCTCTGTTCAACATTTAGGTGACTAACAACACTCAGGACATGTGAAAAATGGCAAATATTCTCAAACATCCCCTGATCTTAAACTCCAAAAGGGCAAGGAAAAACTCAAAACTCCAGCTAGGGGAAATGAGGAACCTTGAGAAGAGGCCACAGATGGGAAGGTCCCTCTTCCAGGATGACCAGGCTGCAATGGATGCAGAGAGGACACATAGTACAAACAGTGTAGATAAATTCAAAAAAGGTGTGGAGAGCAGGATGTTATTGTGCAGTAATGACTCTGAGACTCTAAGAGTGGTGTGAGTTGATCAGAGCAACAGCCTGGGGGAAGAAGCTGTCTCTGTATCTGCTGGTTTTGGCGTACCAATCTCTATAACGGCGTCTGGAGGGGAGTAGTTCAAACAGACTGCAACCTGGGTGAGAAGGGTCTGTAGAGATGTTCCTTGCACGTTTCCTGGTCCTGGACAGGTAAAAGTCTTGGATAGATGGGAGGTTGATTCCAATGATCTTTTCTGCAGTCCTGATTGTCCGTTGCAGTCTGTGCTTGTCTTGTTTGGAGGCCGATCCAAACCAGACAGTGATGGAGGTGCACAGGACAGACTGGATGATGGCAGTGTAGAAGGTCTTCAGAAGCTCTCGTGGCAGGTTGAACTTCTTGAGCTGTCTCAGGAAGTACAGCCTCTGCTGGGCCTTCATCCGGACAGAGTCTATGTGGCCGGTCCATTTCAGGGCCCGAGAGATTGTGGTTCCCAGGGACTTGAAGGTGTCTGTGGAGAGAATAGTATTACTGCGGATAGTGAGGGGTAAAAGTGGTGAAGGGTCTCGCCTGAAGTCCACTGTCATCTCCACGGTCTTGAGCGGGTTCAGCTCCAGGTGGTTTTGTCTGCACCAGCCGCTCCACCTCCTGTCTGTATGCAGTCTCATCACCGTCCTGGATCAGTCCGATGAGAGTGGTGTCGTCTGCATACTTCAGGAGCTTCACAGGAGAGTCACCCGAGGAGAAATCATTGGTGTAAAGAGAGAAGAGCAGTTGGGAGAGGACGCACCCCTGAGGGGCTCCAGTATTGGTGGTCCGGGTGTCAGATGTGATGCCCCTCAGCCTCACACGATGTCTCCTGTTGGTCAGGAAGCTGGTGATCCACTGACAGGTGGAGGCAGGCACCGCAAGCTGGATGAGCTTCTGTTGGAGGATGTCAGGAGCGATGGTGTTGAACACCGAGCTGAAGTCCACGAACAGGATCCCGGCGTACGTTCCTGGGGTGTCCAGGTGGTGCAGGATGTAGTGCAGTCCCATGTTGACCGCATCATCCACTGACCTGTTTGTCCGGTAGGCAAACAGGAGGGGGTCAACCAGGGGGCCCGTGACATCCTTCAGGTGGTTCAGCACTAACCTCTCGAAAGATTTCATGACCACAGATGTCAGTGCGACAGGTCTGTAGTCATTCAAACCTGTGATGGTGGGCTTCTTGGCCACTGGAACGATGGTGGAGCTCTTGAAGCACGAGGGCACCTCACACAGCTCCAGAGAACGGTTGAAGATCCGTGCAAAGGTGGGCGCCAGCTGCTCAGCGCAGACTTTCAAGCAGGAAGGTGACACGCCGTCTGGGCCCGGTGCCTTCCTGATCTTTTGTCTACGGAACATCTTGCGCACTTCCTCCTCGCGGATCTGGAGTGTGGGCGCGGCCACTGCAAGAGAGAGAGTAGGTGACAACGATGATGGAGGTGTGGACAGAGTGGTTGTGGGGGGAGGTGAGTATGTAGATTGTCCTGCAGGAGGTCCTGTTGTGTGGGATGACCGATCAAACCTGCAGTAGAACCTGTTTAGCTGGTTAGCAAGCCTTGGGCTCTCCACAGGACGGGGGGTTTGTTTCTTGAAGCCCGTGATGCTCTGCAGACCTATCCACACTGTTGAGGGATCAGGATTGTCAGAGAGGTGTCTCTCCAGGCTCTCCCCGTAACATCTCCTGGCTTTCCTGACCTCTCGGTTCAGTGTGTTTCTGGTCTGCTTGAACAGGTCCCGGTCGCCGCTCTTGTAGGCCTCCTCCTTGACTTTGCGCAGCCTCCTGAGTTTTGGTGTAAACCAAGGTTTGTCATTTTTGTACGTGCAGAAGGTCTTAGTCTGCACACACAGATCCTCACAAAAACTGATGTATGATGTGACAGTGTCAGTGAGTTCATGCAGGTCTGAAGTAGCAGTTTCAAAAATTCCCCAATCAGTGCAGTCAAAGCAGGCTTGGAGGTCCTGCCTTGACTCCACTGTCCACTTCCTCACAGTCCTCACCACAGGCTTAGAAGTTTTTAGTTTCTGCCTGTAGGCCGGGATCAGATGATTTAGACAGTCCTAAAGCTGCACGAGCCACAGAGTGTTATGCATCCTTAATTACGGTGTAGCAGTCTCTGTGCCCCTCTGGTGCTTATGTGCTGTCTGTATCTGGGGAGTTCCTGTGCGAGGTTTGCCCTGTTAAGATCACCCAGAACAATGATTAGTGAATTTGGTAAAAGTTTCTCCATGTCTGTCACCTGGTCAGCCAGCATCTGCGTGGCTTCACTCGCACGTGCGTGTGGTGGAATGTAAACAGCAGCCATCACAATCGAGGAGAACTCCCGTGGTGAATAGAACGGCCAGCAGTTTATGAAAAGTGTTTCTAGGAGAGGGCTGCAAAACTCTTTCAACGCCGTGACATCAGTACACCAACGTTCACTAATGTAGAAACAGAGACCACCTCCCTTTGATTTTCCGGAGAGCTCCGCGCTGCGATCTGCACACATTAGCCGAAACCCAGCTAACTCCACGGCGTGGTGAGGAGTGCGTCCGCTAACCCGCGTTTCGACAAAACACAGCGCGGCGGATCTTTTGAAGTCCGTGTTCCTTGAAGTGAGGAGCAACAGTTCGTCCATCTTGTTCGCCAGGGAGCGGACATTCGCGAGATGAATTGATGGTAGGGCAGAACGAAACCCTCTCTGCTCCAGCTTTATGAGGGCTCTGGCTCGTTTTCCGCGTCGTCGTCGTGCTAGCTTGTATAGGACCGCCGCTCCGGCTAAAATCTCCGACAAACAGTCTGAATCAGAGAGAACAGGAGAGAAAATACCAGAAAAAGACGGTCCGATATTTAACAGCGCTTCTCTGGTAAAGGTGATCCGGGATGGACAGCAGAGGACACAGAAAACACAAAATAAGACAAAGAAACAGAGAGCGACTCACCGTGGCGGCCATCCGCGGCGCCATCATGACGTCATATCCTTCATCCTTCATGTACTCGCGATAGGTGAATGGTTTTCTTCGCTTTATTATCCCCCGGGCTGGAACAAAATTCGGAGCAGTAGTAGTAGAGTTTGGATATGCAATCCACTTCTTGAAACAGTTTTTTCATTCCTTAAATTGCACCTTTCCTCTCAGTTCCAACTGGGTGATCAGCAGCAAATTTAGCATGTTTTAGCTGAAAATGTTGCTCCAAATTGCTCTTCTTGTTATATTTGACTACTTCTCATTGCAAATCGAACATTCAGGTAATCCTTCAGCATTAGCAATGAAAGCAAATAGTTGAGACCATATCTTCTTAAACCCTCTGTTCTCATCAGCAATCGTTCTTCTTTTGTCTTTTGAAATCATGGCCCGTCACTCAAACACCTGTTTGTTTACAACTTGCCTGTGCTGTGTCACTTGCCATGATGCAATTTTGCGCCTTTCTGAAATTCTGTATTTTTAATGTATTTAAAACTATATACATACATTTTCTACAGCATAAGAATGTTGGTGTCATGAATACAATCTAAAAATCATATTTAAAAAGACAAAACAAAAAAAAAACATAATTTTCCATTTTCACGCATTTTTGCAAGAGCTCCAGGGAGCCGCGGGTTGCAGACGCCTGACCTAGTTGTTCCTTACGTTCCGTCTCGTAACCTCCGCTCTCAAAACGCTAGTCTTTTAGGGACCCCGAGGGCCAAAAAAACGTCTGCAGGGTCTAGAGCAGTGCTTCTCAAATAGTGGGGCGCGCCTCGCCTGATACCAATGGGTGCACGTGTGACACCAGGGAACATGCTTTTCTTTTGGCTGTACGAGATGAAAGGGTAATTAGACATCCACTGCAGTAGGTGGGAGTGGCGGTATCACTGGAAGAGTATCCGCTCTACAGTGGAGAGCACACGGAACATTCGCACACACAGCACAGAACAGGCGATAAAAAGTGCAGTGGGATGCCATGGAAAAATATTGAACAGGGTTGAAAAGAACAGCGGAGAGAGACGGAGATAAGAGAATTGATAGTCACACGAAAGCTAAGACAAGAAAATAAAACGAAGCGTACGTAGTGCTCCACTTCAGTGTGACGATACTACGTAGACGAGGAAAGACCAGTGTGTTTACTGTGCCTTACAATGTTGGCAATGGACAGTATGAAGCCATATAAATTAAGGCGACACTTATGAAGTCATTGCACCCCAATCACGCTAATAAGATGCTTGAGGTTTTTCAGCAAAAACGGGCTGAATATTTCCAACAATCATCCCACTTTAGTTAGTTAACGTTAGTCAATCAGAAAGCAATGATAATCATATAAAGCAGCGTACCATATTGCTCAGTACAAAAAAAAACACACCATTGCAGAAGAGCAGCCCTGGAATGCTGTTAGGGTTTACAGATTACCTTGATCGTATGATTATGTTGGAATGTAGACTAAAATTATTAACTTTGTTTAAACCTTTTACCTTTCCTTGACTCTGAAAAGTTTAACCATTCAGTTGTTGAAACTTTCCAAATGGTGTGGAAACATTCTTGCTTAGTTAGTCATCTAAAATGCTCCACTAGTTTCTGTTTCCACGACCTTGTAAAACAATGAGCTGGGACCCTCTGCACTTATTAACCAGTTGCTGAGGTGACCACCAAACATGTCCAATGTCACCCCCACCCTGCTTGTTCTCAATAAATATGCTCTTGCAAGCGGACTAAGTCAGACCTCATTCGATCATCGCTGTACGCACGGCGATGAATGGCTCTCCATTTGCAAATGGTTAAAAAGGGCATACTGTCTCCCGTGTGGTTCTTGCAAAAATAAGTTAGTGAGCACCGCTCTAACATTTTGGTGCCGAAACCCGGGATCCTCTCATACCCACCATCTGGCCGACGGAGGACGACACGCTGTACACCTTCGACGGGCCAGCGTCCATTAGCCGGACCTGGTAAAGAAACACCTGGGAAGGAAATTCTCCGCTGGGCCAGCATCTTAGGTCTGCCTTTGTCTGAGAGAGGTGGATTGATGGGATCCAGCAGTGCAACGAACCAGGGGACAAGTAAGTAAAAGCCCTAAAGTTGTGTGGTTGTGTTGTTGTGAAACGCGTAAAACTAAAAGTGCACAGGGAAAAGTACAAGTAAATAGGCAGGACAGAAGATTTTAAGTCTTGTGGAAGGAGGGGGTGTTGTAAAGTCCCTCTCCGGATGAAGTGGCTCTTCTAGAGCAGTGGTTCTCAAACTGTTTTATACTATATTTTTGTAAAATCTCACGTACCCCCTAGAAAACCTCCGTGTACCCTCATTTGACAACCACTGTTCTAAAGAGTACTACTTTGCGTTGGCAGGGCTGGGTAACAGGACTGTTGTCTTTAGTTCCCAGGGAAGGAGGGGGTGTTGTAGAGTCCCCCATCTAGATGAAGCAGCTCTTTTTTTTAAACAGGACTTGGTGTAGGCAGGGATAAGAAACTTGTGTGGTTGAGTGTGACTGGTAGG
The DNA here is from genome assembly GCF_033458585.1 of Syngnathus typhle. NCBI lineage: Eukaryota > Metazoa > Chordata > Actinopteri > Syngnathiformes > Syngnathidae > Syngnathus > Syngnathus typhle. The sequence goes on from NW_026871980.1 coordinate 358,866, forward strand.
ATAAATTGGCTACAAAGAGAATTTGTTGAAAGGTCAATTTAAACCTGCATTGAGGATCCTCAAAGAAAGAAGAAATACCGTTTTTTTCCGTGTATAGTGCACCCCCATGTATAGTACGCACCCCTAAAAATGGCATGCTGATGCTGGAAAAAAGCTTGTACCCATGTATAATACGCACCCAATTTTTATGAATTTTTTTAAAAAAAAATTTTAATTTTTTTTTTTTTTTTTTTTTTTTAAGTCCCAATGATCGTTACACACGCAGGGAGGCAATGGGTCCCATCTTTATAGTCTTTGGTATGGTCTTAACTAGGCTGGATGTAATTTTTTTTGTTGGCGTTGATTTCTCCGACTGCCCGTAAACGCACCACCGCGCTCCGTGCGCACACGGGAAAGAGGCGGCTCTGTATGGGAGAGACGTTGAAGAGGAATAAAAACACCCTTGGAAACCAAAACTTGCCCCTCGTCGTGACTCGGAGCCGCAACAAATGTTTCGGATTTGTGTAGGGTACATTGTGACAGACAGCAAACTAGCAGGTGATCGAGCGAGCGTCTGATACAAGAGCATTGCGGTCGTATGGAGCGTGTTTGAAGTGAACAGCAGAGACGAAAGGAACAAGGCAAAGTGTTGTGAAATAAAATATTACCTGTAATACGGATTTAGGTAGAGAACTGAACTCTCACTCTTTATATAGCTGACGTGTCTTGCGCGTCCCTTCTGCGCATCTGTAATGGCGGCCTCCGTATGATATCCGGTTTGCGTGTGTGCGCGTGTGCGTGTGTGCGCGTGTGTGCGAGAGCGAGAGAGAGTGAGAGAGAGAGTGCGAGAGAGAACGCTCAACCGTAGCACGCCGCCGACCACCCAACTGCACCGCGCTGGTAGCATTATTGTGACAGAGCCGTCGCTGAAATTTAGAAGATATTTTTAAAGTCCTGATGTACTTTCTAAAATTTAAGTGGACCTCAGTGCGCACTGCGCAGGGAGCTTAATTTGGTGCGGTCGCGCAACCGCAGCGCGCCGGGCGCTCACTGTCGCATTGCTTAAAGAGCGCCTTTGTGTTTTAGGATGAACAGCAGAGACCAAAGGAACAAGGCAAAGTGTTGTGAAATAAAATTTTACCTGTAATACGCATTTTGTTATTTGCTGATTGAAACTGCTAATTAAACTGTGAATTGAAACTAATAGGAAGAAAACAACTCTCGCTCTTAATATAGCTGACGTGTCTTGCGCATCCGTTCTGCGCATCTGTAATGGCGGCCTCCGTATGACGTCCGGTCCGCGATGGAGATTAAAAACAAACAATATTTGACAATAACACACCATCAAGGATTGCACCATCGCATCAAACGATGTGTCGTCAATTATGTATTTTACTGACTGAGTGTGTTGGCCAGGATGGCTGAATGCGATGCGCGATTGACAACAAACAAGAAGAAAGGTGAGTTTTATTTCGGGGGAGATTTGTCATGTCTCTTCCCCAGTTTTGCTATGTGTCTAGGTTGCCATAGTTTCTGTTCGCATCGCCCCTCTCTTCCTGTGTCACCTCAATCGATGTAACGTGTTTTGTATTTAAGTCCTGTCTGCCCCTCGCTCACCGTTGGATCATTGCATGTGTTACTGTCATTCTGTTTCTGTCTTTGGTAATGTCACCCTGTCTTTTTGTTCCACGACTTTGTCGGTCAGTCCTGTTGTTGGTTTTGTTGTACCATGACTTTCTTTAAAAAAAAATAAAAATAAATAAATTAAAAAAAATTAAAAATTGTTTTCTTTGTACCCATGTATAATACGCACCCCAGATTTTAGGACAATAAATTAGGTAAATTTTGCGCACTATACACGGAAAAAAACGGTAGTGAAAAAAATTGTATAAACCTAAAATACCAAATTAAGATGGGAAATAAAAACGGTAAATCTCTAGCTCTTGGGGGAGATGAGAAGTACATGGCGAGTAAATTTCTTGATTGTATGCAATACATGCCGAAGTGGAAGGAAAAGTATGGAGTAGGAGGAAAGTTGAAAGTTGAAGTGTGGAAGATAGTGGTTAATGTTTTGGAGGAGAGTGTGGCTAGGAAGACAAAGGGACTGAAAAAGGATAGAAAAGAGAGAGCATTGAATTGTACTAGAGTGTGGTTGAAAGCTTCACAGGAGAGAAGAGAACAAATCCAAAAGATAGAAAGATTAAATGTGACGAGGCTGCGACTATGTTTGTCCCGCCCACAGCTCAAGCTGCAGCTGGAGACCCAGCTCAAGCAGAGGAGCAAGAGGGGCTTTCCGCTCGTATGCAAAACTTGTATCCAAGTTTAACAGACCTGCACCCTCCCCCTTATAACAGCAAAATAGGTCAGGGTCACATTATTAGAAGTCCAGTACAGTGGGAAACAAGGACACTTTGCAGGAGTCGTTGTCGTTTTGCAAAACAAAACCAATCAAAGGGTGGCGGAAGGGGCAGAGGAAAAGCCAAATTTTCAGCATGACTACCGTTTTTTTCCGTGTATAGTGCGCCCCCATGTATAGTACGCACCCCTAAAAATGGCATGCTGATGCTGGAAAAAAGCTTGTACCCATGTATAATACGCACCCGATTTTTATGAATTTAAAAAAAAAAAAAAAAATTATTATTATTATTATTTTTTTTTTTTTTTTAAGTCCCAATGATCGTCACACACGCAGGGAGGCAATGGGCCCCATTTTTATAGTCTTTGGTATGGTCTTAACTAGGCTGGATGTAATTTTTTTTGTTGGCGTTGATTTCTCCGACTGCCCGTAAACGCACCACCGCGCTCCGTGCGCATGGAGCGTGTTTGAAGTGAACAGCAGAGAAGAAAGGAACAAGGCAAAGTGTTGTGAAATAAAATATTACCTGTAATACGGATTTAGGTAGAGAACTGAACTCTCGCTCTTTATATAGCTGACGTGTCTTGCTCATCCGTTCTGCGCATCTGTAATGGCGGCCTCCGTATGATATCCGGTTTGCGTGTGTGCGAGAGCGAGAGAGAGCGAGAGAGCGAGTGTGCGAGAGAACGCTCAACCGTAGCGCGCCGCCGACCGCCCAACTGCACCGGGCTGGTCGATTATTGTGACAGAGCCGTCGCTGAAATTTAGAAGATATTTTTAAAGTCCTGATGTACTTTCTAAAATTTAAGTGGACCTCAGTGCGCACTGCGCAGGGAGCTTAATTTGGTGCGGTCGCGCAACCGCAGCGCGCCGGGCGCTCACTGTCGCATTGCTTAAAGAGCGCCTTTGTGTTTTAGGATGAACAGCAGAGACCAAAGGAACAAGGCAAAGTGTTGTGAAATAAAATATTACCTGTAATACGCATTTTGTTATTTGCTGATTGAAACTGCTAATTAAACTGTGAATTGAAACTAATAGGAAGAAAACAACTCTCGCTCTTTATATAGCTGACGTGTCTTGCGCATCCGTTCTGTGCATTCTATTTCACAACACTTTGCCTTTCTTCTCTGCTGTTCACTTCAAACACGCTCCATGCGACCGCAATGCTCTCGTATCAGACGCTTGCTCGATCACCTGCTCGTTTGCTGTCCCGTGCGCGCACGAAGCGCGGTGGTGCGTTTACGGGCAGTCGGAGAAATCAACGCCAACAAAAGAAATTACATCCAGCCTAGTTAAGACCATACCAAAGACTATAAAAATGGGACCCATTGCCTCCCTGCGTGTGTGACGATCATTGGGACTTAAAAAAATAAAAATAAAAAAATATATATATATTTTTTTTTTGTACCCATGTATAATGCGCACCCCAGATTTTAGGACAATAAATTAGTTAAATTTTGCGCACTATACACGGAAAAAAACGGTAGATTCCTCCCCTTTGACCTCTTGTGCTCCTACAGAGGAAGAAATAGTAGATGTCCATACAGCATGGGACATTCTGAGTGCATTAAAAGAAAAACCACGTTACCTTAAACGTTGGAGGAAGTTATGTAGAGTTTTTGTGTGATACCGGGGCTTGTAAAACCGTAATAAAAACTAAGGTCCGAAATCTAAAGGCCTCTGAAAATACAATTTGGGTGAAATCTGTTGATGGGAAGGTTACACAAGGAGGGTATCTCCAATTCAGTTGTAGTGAGAAATGATGAAACGGGAGTAGTAGCTTCAGTCTCGATTGTCCTATCACCAAAATGTCCCATAAACCTGCTGGGACGAGATCTCAAAGTCAAAGTCAATGTCTGCTTAATTGTCAATCTCTTCACATGCCAAGACACACAAAGAAATCGAAATTACGTTCCCACTATCCAACGGTGAGAAGACATAGTACACAATATACATACAAGTAAACAACACAAAAAAATATAAACAAGAAGGCACACACAATGAATAAATAAGAGCTATGAATAAATAATAAAGAAACAAATAACATAATAAATAAGAGGAGCAAAAAGGGAGCAAGTGTGCATACAGCAGACAGTCAGAATATAGCGCAAAAAGTACAGGACGCGACGCAGAAGGGGGGAGAGACTTCAGGATCCTAACAGCCTGGAGTATGAAGCTGTTGGTGAGTCTGGTAGTGCGGGAGTGCAGGCTCCCGTAACTCTTGCCAGAGGGCAGAAGATCAAACAAAGAGCGAGGGGGTGACTCACATCACTCACAATCGTGGTCCCCTTGCGGGTGAGATGGAGTGTAAATGTCCTTCAGGGAGGGGAGTGAAGCACCAATAATCTTACCAGCCGTGTTCACTATGCACTGCAAGGCCTTCATGTTGTATTCAGGGCAGCTACTACCCCAAACAGCGATACAACTGGAGAGGATGCTCTCAATGGTGCCACGGTAGAATGTAGTCATGACGGCCGAAGGAGCACTTGCCCGCCTGAATTTCCGCAGAAAGTACAGGCGGCGCTGAGCTTTCTTCGCCAGCTATGCGGTGTTGGTGGACCAGGAGAGATCCTCACTGATGTGCACCCCCAGGAACGTAGCGCTGCTCACTCTCTCCACCACAGCACCGTCGATGGTCAGCGGCAGGTGTTGGGTGTGACCCTTCCGGAAGTCAACAACAATCTCCTTGGTCTTGTCGACGTTCAGCAGGAGGTTGATGTCCCTGCACCACAAGGTCAGAAGGTGATCCTCCAGCCTGTATTGAGTCTCGTCTCCTTTGGTGATGAGACCCACCAGAGTCGTGTCGTCAGCAAACTTCACGATACTATGTGTGTGTGTCTGTGCGTGTGTGTGTGTGTATGCGCGTGTGCATGGGCGCTTGCGCTTGTGCGTGCGACGGCCCTGGTACATTCAGCGTGCAATAGCCGCGTGCAATGGCCGCGTGCAATGGCCGCGCACAACAGCCGCGAGCAACGGCCGCTCAAAAGTCACACACTTCCTCTCGGTTATAACTGCAATGGCCGATCGGAATTGCTGCCCGCAAAACCGCGCTCAATGGCCGATCGGAACGGCCGCACGCAACGGCCACGCGAAAGCTGCAAACTTCCTCTCTGTTGAAACTGCAATGGCCGATCGGAATTGCTGCGCACAACAACCGCGAATGTATACATTTTCTTCTTACATGCTCTTCATGGTTTTGGGTTTAGGTATCAACGCCCCAGTTATTGTTACTACTGACTGGGACATGTTTAGGCGGGCCGCCACTTGCAACGATCGGACAGACATTGAGGAGTATACTGACTCTGTTTCCTCTTACATCACGAAGTGCATTGATGATGTGACTCACTCGAAATCCATCGTCACTCGGGCTAACCGGAAGCCATGGCTGACAGGGGCGTTCCTCGGGCTGCTGAGGGCCAGGGACAAAGCCTTTAGAGCGGGGGATGAGGCTGGCTTGAGGACTGCGAGGGCCGACCTGTCCCGGGGCATCAAGGAAGCGAAGAGGGCGTTCTCTTGCAAATTTAGCAGGGACGCACGGAGCCTTTGGCACGGCATTCAGACCATCACGGACTACAAACCGGCGCCGCAGAGCTGTAAAGGCGACGTCCGTCTGCTCAATGATCTTAACCGCTTCTTTGCTCGCTTTGACGCTCAGAACAGCACTTGCCCGCAAAAGGCCACTCCCCCTTCACGCGAGCAGCCCCTGTGCCTCTCTGCCGACAGCGTGAGAAGGGCGCTTGCCGCTATCAACACTCGTAAGGCGGCGGGCCCTGACAACATCCCGGGTCGAGCGCTGAAGGACTGCGCTGGGGAGCTGACAGGTGTCTTCAACATCTTCAACATTTCCCTGCAGCAAGTTGTCGTCCCTTCGTGTTTCAAGGCTGCCACCATCGTACCTGTGCCGAAGAAACCTGCCCCGTCCTGCTTCAATGACTACCGCCCCGTGGCACTGACGCCCATCATCATGAAGTGCTTTGAGCGGCTTGTCATGGAGCACATCAGATCCATTCTACCCCCCACCGTAGACCCCTTCCAGTTTGCGTACCGAGCTAAACGGTCCTCTGAGGATGCCATCTGCTCTGCCCTCCACTCGGCCCTCACCCACCTGGAGGGTAGGGACTCGTATGTGAGATTACTGTTTGTGGACTTCAGTTCTGCTTTCAGCACAAATGTGCCACAACAACTCATCTGCAAATTCGCCAAGCTGGGCCTCAGTACCTACCTCTGCAACTACTAGTTGCTACTCTGCTACTAGACTTCCTCAGTCAGAGACCTCAGGTGGTACGTGTTGGCGACAAGATCTCCGCCAGCATCACGCTGAGCACGGGGGCCCCCCAAGGCTGCGTGCTCAGTCCGCTGCTCTTCACCCTGCTGACGCATGACTGCGCTGCGACCTACAGCACCAACCGCATGGTGAAATTTGCTGACGACACGGCTTTGGTGGGTCTCATCACCAAGGGTGACGAAATTCAATACAGGTTGGAGGTTGACCTTCTGACCACGTGGTGCAAGGACAACAACGTCCTGCTGAACGTCAACAAGACCAAGGAGATTGTTGTTGACTTCCGGAACGGTCACACCCAACACCTGCCGCTGACCATCGACGGTGCTGTGGTGGAGAGAGTGAGCAGCACAAGGTTACTGGGGGTGCACATCAGTGAGGATCTCTCCTGGTCCACCAGCACCGCCTCACTGGCGAAGAAGGCCCAGCGCCGCCTGTACTTCCTGCGGAAACTCAGGCGAGCGTGTGGTCCTCCGGCCGTCATGACTACATTTACCGTGGCACCATTGAGAGCGTCCTCTCCAGTTGTATTGCTGTTTGGGGTGGTAGCTGCACTGACTACAACATGAAGGCCCTCCAGCACATAGTGAACACGGCTGGTAAGATTATTGGTGCTTCACTCCCCTCCTTGAAAGACATTTACACCTCCCATCTCACCCGCAAGGCGACCACGATTGTGAGTGATGTGAGTCACCCCGCTCACTCTTTGTTCATCCTTATGCCCTCTGGGAAGAGGTACAGGAGCCTGGGCTCCCGCACCACCAGACTCACCAACAGCTTCATACTCCAGGCTGTTGGGATCCTGAACTCTCTCCCCCCTTTTGCGTAGCGTCCTGTACTTTTGCACTATATTCTGACTGTCTGCTGTATGCACACTTGCTCCGTTTTGCTCATCTTATTTATTGTGTTATTTGTTTATTTATTATTTATTCCTCACTCTTATTATTCATTGTTTGTGCCTTCTTGTTTTTATTTTGTGTTGTTGGCTTGTATGTATGTCGTGTACTATGTCACCGTGGGATAGTGGAAACGTAATTTCGGTTTCTTTGTGTGTCTTGGCATGTGAAGAGATTGACAACAAAGCTGATTTTGACTTTGACTTTTGTCATGTCTCGTCCCCAGTTTTGTGATGTGTATAGGTCGTCATCGTTTCTGTGTCTGTGTGCTCGCCCCTCCCTTCCTGTGTGCCCTTGATTAGTGTAATCACACTCATCTGCCTCTTGTTGCCTGTGTTGTATTTAAGTTCTATTTGTGTGCCACTCGATGTGCACAATGCATGTGTCACTGTCACGAGGTTTGTTTGGTTCCTGTCTTTTGTTTCACGTTTTTGTCGGTCGGTCCTCTTAGTTTTGATGTGAAGTCACGTCAGTTTGCCGAGTCTGTCTTTTGTGTTTGCTGCAATAAACCCTGGTCCAAGCTGCACTTGGTCGCCCTGCTCCATTTCTCCACTCCATCCGTGACAACTTTGACAAATTGTTCCATTAGGATGTTCGAGAAGTGAATTGTTCGAATTCCGAATCATGTTTTCCCATTACAAATAATGGGAAAAGAAAATCCGTTCCAAGCAAAGAAAACGCCTTTTTTAAGCATTTTTCATTTGCGCATTTTTGCCGACTGAGCAACTGCACCGCGCTGGGCACATTGTTGTGACAGAGCCATCGCTGAAATTTAGAAAATATTTTTAAAGTCCTGATTTCTTTCCAAACTTTAAGTGGACCTCAGTACGCAGGGAACTTAATTTTGTTTGATCACGCAACTGCAGCGCACCGCCAAACGCGCAACCATACCGCGTCGCCGACCGCGCAACTACACCGCGCTGGTCGCATTATTGTGCTTGATCTCCGCAAGGCATGCCTCAAGATTACAAGAGCCACAAATAACAAATGCATTGACAAGGCAAAGTGAAAACACCACAGTGGAGTAGACTGTCGGAGGGAGCCTTTTGAGTATCTTTCCCCAGCTGTTCAATCAGAATGATTGATTGGGATAAAATTTCCAAGGACCATCTGAGGCTGCTTCTTTCCCCATGCTCACCCTTGAACAAGCTCAGCAGTAGAAACAACTGAATTTTTTAGTTATTTAATTGACAGTTTTAAAAAGCGCACCCACTGTACAGGAAGCTCTATATGTGACAACTGCAGCAAAGGACATTCTTTCTCAGGCAGGCATGAATCTTTGCAAATGGGTCACCAACTCACCTGATTTGAGTGCTATGTGGAAGGAGACTGGAGCAGAGTTCACTGGAGATGCAGAGTCCTGTGGAAACGTGCTCAAAGTGCTAGGTCTTGTTTGGAGACCTGAGAATGATGATTTTGTTTTTGATCAAAGAGGACTAATGGACATTTTGAAAAACAAGCAAGACACAAAGAGAAGCGTCCTACAGACATCAGCCCGTATATTTGACCCCATCGGGTTTCTCACTCCATTTACTGTCAGAGTTAAGTGCCTTTTCCAAGAAATGTGGGAGAGAGTGCTCAGTTGGGATGAACCATTACCTAATGATCTTACTGAGAAATGGGAACAGTGGTGTTCAGAGCTACCACTTCTCCACCTGGTGGCTGTTCCCAGGTGGTACCATATTGAGAAACACCAAGAGTCACACACTGTAAGGCTGTACGTTTATTGTGATGCAAGTGAAAAGGCTTACAGTGCCGTGGCATATCTACATGGACGAAACAAACAAGGAGAGACTGTTACTAGTTTTGTGGCTTCTAAGTCACGAGTTGCACCACTGAAGAAAATGACACTGCCTCGTTTGGAGCTCATGGGTGCACTTATTGGAGCAAGACTGGGACACAGTCTTCTCAATCCGCTGAACCTGGAGAAGAACCAGCTCAACATGAGGACTGACTCAATGATCGCTCTTCTGCACCCACACAGGTTGTGCACATAAACGCAGACACACCGAGCGCGCACACAAAGCTCAGACAAACGACAACAGCCTGACACAACTTCTATACATCTCTCATGTAGCTTCTTTTGATAGAACCACCTATTGGTAACTGTATAGCGCAAGGTCCCTCACCTTTTTTGCGCCACGGACCGGTTACATGTCAGAAATATTTTCGCGGACCGGCATTTATATAAATGAATAATACATTTATACAAATAAATAAATAATACATTTATAATAAATATATAAATACGATGAAATAAAATGATACGATTGACATAAAATCAAGTACAAATGACAAAAATAAAACTCACTAGCTGCAGAGGAAGCAATCAAAGTTGCTTTGTTTACAGAACGTTGTAGAAGGCCCCCTGCTATGCTTTGATCAGCAGGGAAGCGGCTTCACCCCATCCTGTGTTCCCACACCCCCACTTTCAACACCACTCTGTTTCTCTCAATAAATATGCACCTGATGAGGCCTGAGTTAGACCTCCATTCGACCATCGCTGTAAGCACAGCTATGAATGGACTCTCCACTTGCAGGTGTCTAAAATGACTTGCTTGTCTCCTGTGTGGTTCTTGCAAAATAAGTTAGAGTGAGCACCACCCTAACATTTTGGTGCCGAAACCCGGGACCCTCATACCCGCCATCTGGCTGACGGAGGAGGAAGTGCTGCATTGTCGACAAGCCAGCGTCCTTTAGGAGGACCTGGAAAAGAAAGTCCTGGGAATAGAATTTCTTCGCTGGCCCAGCATCTTAGGTCTACCTTCGTCTGACAAAGGTGGATTGACGGGATCCGTCAGTGCAGCGGACCAAGCGACGAGTAAGTCATAGAAAAAAGCGCTGATACGGCTTTGGTTTGTCCAAGCTATGAGATACAGCTTTAGTTTGTCCGAGCTATGAGATACAGCTTTGGTTTGTCCGAGCTATGAGATACAGCTTTGGTTTGTCCGAGCTATGAGATACGGCTTTGGTTTGTCCAAGCTATGAGATACAGCTTTGGTTTTTCCCAGCTATAAGATACGGCTTTGGTCTTTCCAAGCTATAAAACAGCTGGGATTCTAGTCCCAGTGGAAGGAACGGGCTAAGAAAAGAAAAAAAAATACTTTCTTTTTCTTAATTGAAGAAGGGCGTAGATCTTTTTGTCCGTTTTTCCAAGCTGTTTGAATGAAAGTTGTGTGGTTGAGAGTGTGTCTGGTAGGATAAATTGACTAAATAGCAGTTCTAGCATTGATCCACAGCAATAACACAGGCTAGTAAAGTAAAGTTGTGTGGTTGAGAGTGCGACTGGTAGGATAAATTGACTGCAAAGAGAATTTGGAGTAAGGTCAATTTAAACCTGCATTGAGGATCCTCAAAGAAAGAAAAAAAAAAGGAAAAATTGTATAAACCTAAAATACCAAATTAAGATGGGAAATAAAACCGGTAAATCCCTAGCTCTTGAAGGAGATGAGAAGTTCATGAATTCAAAACCCCCATCAGGTTCTGACAACTGTTGGAACTGTGGGAAACGTGGACACTGGTCAAAAGAGTGTCGTCGTGTAAAACAATACCAATCAAAGGGTGGAGGAAGAGGCAGAGGAAAAGCCAAATTTTCAACATGTCAAACCCCCCCTCCCTGTTTGACCACTCATGCTAATACAGAGACATTGTAGGCTACATTTAATAGAAATTATTGGTTGGTTGTGTTGTAAGAATATACAAACTTCTATATGGAAGCTAAATCTGAGAGATTGAGTTCTTTAAATTTGAATACAAAGGAAAGATTCTGATTAATTTGCCAGCAGTTTTTTTGTGTTGAGTTTTTTGGATTGATGGATTGTTTTATCAGGAACCTTGAGTTGAAAATGGTATATGAATGTTGTGTGGAGAGCTTGGATGAATTGGGACCAATGTGATAGAAAGACTCCTTTTTGGAGACTGTGTGTGAGATGCAAATGAGCATTGATGACTGAATGCCCGACTGAAGGGAAAATACAGGTAGAATGGTTGAAGTTGTTGGAGACTGCTATGGACAATTAGTTGAGCGACTTTGAAGGAAGAGTGATTTTGAGTAAGTTAAATGCTAAGAAAGAAAAAAAGAAAAAAGGAAAATAAAGGTTGCTTTTGGAGTGATAATTAACTAGAGAAAAAACTGGAGAACCAGTAACACATGCAGAAGATGTGTGAACTGGGAAATTGAGAAGCGTTTTGGAAAGAAAGTCAAATTAAATGATGGACTCATATGTAGTAAAGAACACATTCTCCCAAAAAGGTTTGTCAAGGTGTGAGGCATGGGCGATGCCAAACCTCGGAAGGGGGGAGTGAGTAGGACAGATAGTGAAAGATAGTAAAAATACAACACTTTACGACATCTGGATTATCTAATACATTTGGCGTCATGCTATTAAGTTAAGTTTTCTCGAGCTTTTTAAATTTTTGCTGTAAACAATTGGAAGATGATTGAAAAATGACTAAAGAAGCTATGAGGAAGTGGTGTATGTGTTTGGAAGGGCACGCACTTAGGCTAATCAACATTTGTTTGACTGATCAAAGGAACCATTTGCTACAGGACTTAACATCCATTCCCCCAGCCCAGATCCGACCGAGACCAGAGAATCTCCTTTAAAACAGGAGGCAATAAATGGGATAGCCCCTGTCATAAATGGTCTTTGGTTAGGGGGAATCATTAGGAAGTGCTCAAACTCTTCTCGCAAACACCCCTATCTGCCCAGTTCAAAAGGGCAATAAAATTGACTACAAGAGTTTCAAAGAACAGACGAAGAACAGTCCTTGACCCGGCATTTGCGTTTGGCGGTCGTCGATGTGGTTCCAAGACCTGTGTCTTGTGGTTTGTCATTTGTAAAATTTGGCCATTGTGATCCTCCCAAACAGAAATAAATGATTTGGGCTTTTGTTGTTTGTTGTAATTGGTTTGTGGGAGGACTGCAGGAGCTTGCTCCTCCAGTGTCTCACCTGTGCCTTCCTGCCTTCCATTGTCTCCACTGAGACTGGACTGTGGAAGGGGGAGTGTGGTATTGTGGTGTTCCACCTGAACCGTTCTGTTCCATTGTCTCTACGGATGTTGGAAGGTGAGTGGGGTGATTGATATTGTAATTTGATTGTGGGGGAGATTGATGTAGGCGTGGGGCTCTGGACTCTGCGGGTAGCTTTTTGCTGGGTTGGCGCGGGTGGGGGACGACGGCATTGATTGTCCCAGTACTGGCCAGGCTGGGATAAATCAGTATGGAAATGCCGGCCCCCCCTCTTGCTTCCCTTGCTGTGGCTGCGCGCGGAGTGGGGTCATACCCACTCCAGGGGTGTGCTGAGGGCGTGGTAGCAAGTGATATTGAAGCAGGGTGATGCTTAGGGAAGGTGTGACAATAGTTGCACGAAGGATAAAAGGCACTGAGGAAAGAAAAAGAAAGAAAGAAAGAAAGAAAGAAAGAAAGAAAGAAAGAAAGAAAGAAAGAAAGAAAGAAAGAAAGAAAGAAAGAAAGAAAGAAAGAAAGAAAGAAAGAAAGAAAGAAAGAAAGAAAGAAAGAAAGAAAGAAAGAAAGAAAGAAAGAAAGAAAGAAAGAAAGAAAGAAAGAAAGAAAGAAAGAAAGAAAGAAAGAAAGAAAGAAAGAAAGAAAGAAAGAAAGAAAGAAAGAAAGAAAGAAAGAAAGAAAGAAAGAAAGAAAGAAAGAAAGAAAGAAAGAAAGAAAGAAAGAAAGAAAGAAAGAAAGAAAGAAAGAAAGAAAGAAAAAGTATAACCAAAACGTCAAAATAGAGGATGACGTTTGCGCAGCGTTGTTTGTTGGTATTGTTTGTGAGCTGTGTCTCTGCTGTTTTTGTGTTGTCTGTGTGTTGTACCGTTTTTTTCCGTGTATAGTGCGCAAAATTTTACTAATTTATTGTCCTAAAATCCGGGGTGCGCATTATACATGGGTACAAAAAAAAAAAAAAAAATTTTTTTTTTTTTTAATTTTTTTTTTTTTTTTTTAAGTCCCAATGATCGTCACACACGCAGGGAGGCAATGGGTCCCATTTTTATAGTCTTTGGTATGGTCTTAACTAGGCTGGATGTAATTTTTTTTGTTGGCGTTGATTTCTCCGACTGCCCGTAAACGCACCACCGCGCTTCGTGCGCGCACGGGACAGCAAACGAGCAGGTGATCGAGCAAGCGTCTGATACGAGAGCATTGCGGTCGCATGGAGCGTGTTTGAAGTGAACAGCAGAGAAGAAAGGCAAAGTGTTGTGAAATAAAATGCACAGAACGGATGCGCAAGACACGTCAGCTATATAAAGAGCGAGAGTTGTTTTCTTCCTATTAGTTTCAATTCACAGTTTAATTAGCAGTTTCAATCAGCAAATAACAAAATGCGTATTACAGGTAATATTTTATTTCACAACACTTTGCCTTGTTCCTTTGGTCTCTGCTGTTCATCCTAAAACACAAAGGCGCTCTTTAAGCAATGCGACAGTGAGCGCCCGGCGCGCTGCGGTTGCGCGACCGCACCAAATTAAGCTCCCTGCGCAGTGCGCACTGAGGTCCACTTAAATTTTAGAAAGTACATCAGGACTTTAAAAATATCTTCTAAATTTCAGCGACGGCTCTGTCACAATAATCGGCCAGCCCGGTGCAGTTGGGCGGTCGGCGGCGCGCTACGGTTGAGCGTTCTCTCGCACGCTCTCTCTCTCGCTCTCTCTCGCTCTCGCACACACGCAAACCGGATATCATACGGAGGCCGCCATTACAGATGCGCAGAACGGATGAGCAAGACACGTCAGCTATATAAAGAGCGAGAGTTCAGTTCTCTACCTAAATCCGTATTACAGGTAATATTTTATTTCACAACACTTTGCCTTGTTCCTTTCTTCTCTGCTGTTCACTTCAAACACGCTCCATGCGCACGGAGCGCGGTGGTGCGTTTACGGGCAGTCGGAGAAATCAACGCCAACAAAAAAAATTACATCCAGCCTAGTTAAGACTATACCAAAGACTATAAAAATGGGACCCATTGCCTCCCTGCGTGTGTGACGATCATTGGGACTTAAAAAAAAAAAAAAAAAAAAAAAAAAAATTTTTTTTAAAAAAAATTCATAAAAATTCGGTGCGTATTATACATGGGTACAAGCTTTTTTCCAGCATCAGCATGCCATTTTTAGGGGTGCGTACTATACATGGGGGCGCACTATACACGGAAAAAAACGGTAAGTGTTATGTGTTAAAAGGATGAAATTGGCTAATATAGGTGCACTAAAGAATTTATTAGTCTGTAGTCTGATTTGCACCACGAAACAAAAACGATTTTGTAAAGATAGGAAGAAGAAAAAGAAAAAAAAAAAAAAAAGAAGGCGAGCGATTTGTTTATGGGCAGAAAGTGGTCCACACTCCTTTAATGCCTATCCTTGATTAAACAAAATTTGAGAGATGGAAAGAACTTGCTTTCTGGAACTGGATGGTGAACAATTATGAAATAACGACATTTCAAAGCTAAATTTAAAATTTGAGAATAAGAGAGCAATTGAGTTAGTTAAAGTTAAGAAACTACAACAGTTAACTATTATATTACTTTACCGGCAGTTTTTATGTTGATTTATTTTATTTTTTTTCGATTGGTGGTTGGGTTGGCACATTGAGAAAGGAAAAGAAACGATACAAATGGGCAGCTGTATTGAGCCATGTTGTTGTCACGTGGCGTTGACACCTGGCTCAACAGGGGGGATGGAAGGGCAGTTCAGTCAGCTTTATACAACATCTGAATTTGATTCATATTCAAAACGTTTATAAACAATTTTTTGTAGAGCTTGTTTAACATGTGCTAAACACAATCCACAGGGTTATAATGCCTGGTCATAATAGTTGCATTCTCAAAATGAATTGAATTGGCTTCAAAATAAACACTGAATGCCTTAACAGTGGCAAAAATGTTATGTAAAGAGATAATACTTTGTCAACAACTGCTGTAGATGTTAAAGAATGGAATTAAAATCTCTAAAATGAATGTGGATAGCTTGATTCAGGTGACTATAAGAGTAACTGGTAAAAGAAACAATTGATTGCTAATGGCAAAACAAGCTGCAAAGACAGGAAAAATAATGAATGTCATGTGTATGGGTTTATGATCGATTCTTTATGTTGTACCGTTGCAATTGACAAAAGATTGTGTGAAATCTATCACGTCTACTGATTGTGAAATGTGCGACAGTGTTCTAAATAATATCCGTTGAAAAAAAAAAAAAGAAAAGAAACCATTGCTTTTAGAGAATGTAGTCAGCCAAAATTGTATATGTACCGACATGCCAAGATCTGGGAAAAAGCTGGAAAAAAACAAAAACATAATGTCTTTAAATTTGAGAAGCGACGATGATCTGACTGAAATTGATGCAATCAGAGTCCCCAGAGGAGTTCCTGATTAATAAGAATTAATTAACCAAATTGCAGCGGGTTGGGAGTCCTCCATTTGCTGCTGGTGGACGATGAACAAGAACGTTGACAGGATAAATTACATCCATTACAACATGCAGAAATTGGGCAAACGGACACAAGCGGGACTTGAGGCAGTGCACGAACAGCTAGCCACGCCTTCCCTAATGTCAATCCAGAACCGCAATCCTCTTGTTATGTTGTTGTCTGGAAAAGGAAGGGTCTGCGCAATGATCAGGGAACGATGCTGCACCTTCATCCAGAATGACACCGCCCCTGATGGGAGCCTGACGAAGGTGATTGCAAGCTTGCAATCCCTCAACACGAGGATGAAAGAGCACAACAAGTGGATGACTGCTTTTGGGAAGTATAAAGCCCTTGTGTCCTCAATTACTGCTATACTCACCTTGTGTGGATGTTATTGTATTCCATGTCTCCGTGCTCTGTTTAATCGTCTTATCACTACAGCAATCTCGCCCATGGACGACGAGATGGCCCGGGTATGCCTAATGTCTGAACGCCAGCATGTTGATGATAACGGTGATGATGATGCAATTTTTGCACTTGAGTTTACAGACTTCTTCCCAGATCTGTGTGTTTCCGAATGATGATGTCGCAACATTTATCCTTTTTGGTGGAAATATTTGTGCTCATACTTGTGAGGGTCCAGATCACCCCAATGTTCTGGCTGAAGGTCCCAAGAAGGAGGGGGACGGAGCCTGCGTGGGGTGGACCCTATAAATTGGTAGACCGCATCTCATATGCCGTCCGGCTGGCCGGCAAAGGAGATACGTGGTATCATCTGTCCCAGTACGCCCCAGTGAAGGGTTCCTGCAAAGAACCAGATCCGCCATCGACAGCGTCCCCGCCCCCAGTTCAAACAGATGCAGAATAATCCTCTTCCCCCTTGGTGGCCAGGTAGTCCACCCTGAGCCACTGAAGACAACAACCACGCAGCAGATATTTCCAAGTTCTCCCCGGACGGAGCAGAGCTGCAAAGGGGGTGAGAATCGTGCTCACCCGCGACCAGTGGGCGTGCCAAGCCCCCAACGGCTGAACAATCACGAGCAATTCACATACCGGTACCAAGCGTTTGTTTCATATGGGTTTCTGGGGTCTCATGACCAGTCCTCAAAGTTCTCATCGTGTGACCATCGTTTTCCACGGTCAACATTATCACTTGGTCTGTTCAGATGTGTCCATAGACCATAGCATGCTCCAACCACAACGCAGCAGAGGATCCAACTGGCATGTGGAGCCCCATTGCTACTAAGATGATAGGAACACCGAGACATACCCCCGCCTAGCGGAGTTGGGATCGTTGTTCGTAGACTTCGCCACCACGCCGAAATGAGGGGTCCAGCACTCCTTGTAGCTTGCAGTGGCTAAGGTGAATCCAGCTGGGTCGTTCAGCGATCTTCACTGTGGTGGGGGTAGTCAGCAAGACATGGAATGGTCCCTCCCACCATGGCTGGCCCAGTTCTTTCCTTTGATGACCCTGATGTAGACCCAGTCTCCTGGATTGATGGGGTTGTCGACCTGTGAGGAGGAAAAATCAGGCGGCAGTAAATTTGCATTTGACACATCCTTCAGCCTGAGTGCCCTGATCATGCTACCTATGTTCTTCGTCTGCTTTTTGCAACTCTTGTAGTCAATTGTAATGCCTTATTGAACGAGGCAGATAGGAGTGTTTGAAAGAAGAGTTTGAGCACTTCCTAATGATTCCTCCTAACCAAAGACCGTTCATGACAGGGGCTTTCCCATTTATTGCCTCCTGTCTTAAAGGAGATTCCCTTATCCATGCCGTCTTCTTCCTAACACGTTCGCACCCACACAGGTTGTGCACATAAACGCACACACCGAGCGGCGAGCGCGCACCCAAGGCTCAGACAAACGACAACAGCCTGACACAACTTTACAGAGATTACGCGCGAACACAGAACACAGACAAAGGGATTCTACACATCTCTCATGTAGCTTCTTTTGATAGAACCTCCTATTGGTAACTGTATAGCGGACTGTTCTGCATATAATCCCTTACTCAACTCCCTTGCTTCTACTTTTCCATGTCGGTGCAGTTGTAAGTGACCCCTATTGCAGTCATTGTCTTGTTAACTGTCGCCTTGTGCGACTCCTATGCATGATTGTGTGAAAGTCAAAAATTGAACGTATCCAACTTTCTGACCACCCAACCTCCACTGTGGTGCAACGAACTTACTATTTTATTGAGTAAGTACATTGAGCAACCTAGCTTCCTCTTGACTGAATTCACTTTCGTCCAAATGTCCTATTCTAAAATTTATATACGTACGTACGTAACTCGACCTCTACTTCTTAAGCCTGACGAGCCAAAATATCAGATGTCCCTCTTGTTTCCTACCGTTTTAGCCTATTTGTTCTATCCAAATCTGTTCAGTGTCCGATTATGATGCTTTTCTCTGTAGCTCTACGCATTATTTAATTTTTTTTTAACAAATCTCCTCAGTTCTGTCAAACCCAGTGCACAATGAAGCTCCCTTCCACTTTGACCCAAGCTCCACCATGTTTGGTAACGCCACAGCAAGGAGTGCGATTTGGTCGTCGGACACTTCAAGTCC
>NW_026871983.1:0-80000 GCF_033458585.1 Syngnathus typhle
CGATTTAAGCAATAAAATTAAAAATGCTTATAAAACATAAACCAAACGTTGGAAGTGGTCATTTCTTCATGCGCAGTGATAAACTCGGCACTCTAAAGCACCCGAGAGCGTTTTTTTCGATGCCAACCTAACCAGAGTTACGGGAGCGGCACAATTCAGAAAAAGCGCTCAGCTCGCCGAGAAAATGCGATTTAAGCAATAAAATTAAAAATGCTTATAAAACATAAACCAAACGTTGGAGGTGGTCATTTCTTCATGCGCAGTGATAAACTCGGCACTCTAAAGCACCCGAGAGCGTTTTTTTCGATGCCAACCTAACCAGAGTGACGGGAGCGGCACAATTCAGAAAAAGCGCTCAGCTCGCCGAGAAAATGCGATTTAAGCAATAAAATTAAAAATGCTTATAAAACATAAACCAAACGTTGGAGGTGGTCATTTCTTAATGCGCAGTAATAAACTCGGCACTCTATAGCACCCGAGAGCGTTTTTTTCGATGCCAACCTAACCAGAGTGACGGGAGCGGCACAATTCAGAAAAAGTGCTCAGCTCGCCGAGAAAATGCGATTTAAGCAATAAAATTAAAAATGCTTATAAAACATAAACCAAACGTTGGAGGTGGTCATTTCTCAATGCGCAGTAATAAACTCGGCACTCTAAAGCACCCGAGAGCGTTTTTTTCGATGCCAACCTAACCAGAGTGACGGGAGCGGCACAATTCAGAAAAAGTGCTCAGCTCGCCGAGAAAATGCGATTTAAGCAATAAAATTAAAAATGCTTATAAAACATAAACCAAACGTTGGAGGTGGTCATTTCTCAATGCGCAGTAATAAACTCGGCACTCTAAAGCACCCGAGAGCGTTTTTTTCGATGCCAACCTAACCAGAGTGACGGGAGCGGCACAATTCAGAAAAAGTGCTCAGCTCGCCGAGAAAATGCGATTTAAGCAATAAAATTAAAAATGCTTATAAAACATAAACCAAACGTTGGAGGTGGTCATTTCTTAATGCGCAGTAATAAACTCGGCACTCTAAAGCACCCGAGAGCGTTTTTTTCGATGCCAACCTAACCAGAGTGACGGGAGCGGCACAATTCAGAAAAAGCGCTCAGCTCGCCGAGAAAATGCGATTTAAGCAATAAAATTAAAAATGCTTATAAAACATAAACCAAACGTTGGAGGTGGTCATTTCCTAATGCGCAGTAATAAACTCGGCACTCTAAAGCACCCGAGAGCGTTTTTTTCGATGCCAACCTAACCAGAGTGACGGGAGCGGCACAATTCAGAAAAAGTGCTCAGCTCGCCGAGAAAATGCGATTTAAGCAATAAAATTAAAAATGCTTATTAAACATAAACCAAACGTTGGAGGTGGTCATTTCTTCATGCGCAGTGAATAACTCGGCACTCTAAAGCACCCGAGAGCGTTTTTTTCGATGCCAACCTAACCAGAGTGACGGGAGCGGCACAATTCAGAAAAAGCGCTCAGCTCGCCGAGAAAATGCGATTTAAGCAATAAAATTAAAAATGCTTATTAAACATAAACCAAACGTTGGAGGTGGTCATTTCTTAATGCGCAGTAATAAACTCGGCACTCTAAAGCACCCGAGAGCGTTTTTTCGATGCCAACCTAACCAGAGTGACGGGAGCGGCACAATTCAGAAAAAGTGCTCAGCTCGCCGAGAAAATGCGATTTAAGCAATAAAATTAAAAATGCTTATTAAACATAAACCAAACGTTGGAGGTGGTCATTTCTTCATGCGCAGTGAATAACTCGGCACTCTAAAGCACCCGAGAGCGTTTTTTTCGATGCCAACCTAACCAGAGTGACGGGAGCGGCACAATTCAGAAAAAGCGCTCAGCTCGCCGAGAAAATGCGATTTAAGCAATAAAATTAAAAATGCTTATAAAACATAAACCAAACGTTGGAGGTGGTCATTTCTTAATGCGCAGTAATAAACTCGGCACTCTAAAGCACCCGAGAGCGTTTTTTTCGATGCCAACCTAACCAGAGTGACGGGAGCGGCACAATTCAGAAAAAGTGCTCAGCTCGCCGAGAAAATGCGATTTAAGCAATAAAATTAAAAATGCTTATAAAACATAAACCAAACGTTGGAGGTGGTCATTTCTTAATGCGCAGTAATAAACTCGGCACTCTAAAGCACCCGAGAGCGTTTTTTTCGATGCCAACCTAACCAGAGTGACGGGAGCGGCACAATTCAGAAAAAGTGCTCAGCTCGCCGAGAAAATGCGATTTAAGCAATAAAATTAAAAATGCTTATTAAACATAAACCAAACGTTGGAGGTGGTCATTTCTTCATGCGCAGTGAATAACTCGGCACTCTAAAGCACCCGATAGCATTTTTTTCGATGCCAACCTAACCAGAGTGACGGGAGCGGCACAATTCAGAAAAAGTGCTCAGCTCGCCGAGAAAATGCGATTTAAGCAATAAAATTAAAAATGCTTATAAAACATAAACCAAACGTTGGAGGTGGTCATTTCTTCATGCGCAGTGAATAACTCGGCACTCTAAAGCACCCGAGAGCGTTTTTTTCGATGCCAACCTAACCAGAGTGACGGGAGCGGCACAATTCAGAAAAAGCGCTCAGCTCGCCGAGAAAATGCGATTTAAGCAATAAAATTAAAAATGCTTATAAAACATAAACCAAACGTTGGAGGTGGTCATTTCTTCATGCGCAGTGATAAACTCGGCACTCTAAAGCACCCGAGAGCGTTTTTTTCGATGCCAACCTAACCAGAGTGACGGGAGCGGCACAATTCAGAAAAAGTGCTCAGCTCGCCGAGAAAATGCGATTTAAGCAATAAAATTAAAAATGCTTATAAAACATAAACCAAACGTTGGAGGTGGTCATTTCTTCATGCGCAGTGAATAACTCGGCACTCTAAAGCACCCGAGAGCGTTTTTTTCGATGCCAACCTAACCAGAGTGACGGGAGCGGCACAATTCAGAAAAAGTGCTCAGCTCTTCGAGAAAATGCGATTTAAGCAATAAAATTAAAAATGCTTATAAAACATAAACCAAACGTTGGAGGTGGTCATTTCTTAATGCGCAGTAATAAACTCGGCCCTCTAGAGCACCCGAGAGCGTTTTTTTCGATGCCAACCTAACCAGAGTGACGGGAGCGGCACAATTCAGAAAAAGTGCTCAGCTCGCCGAGAAAATGCGATTTAAGCAATAAAATTAAAAATGCTTATAAAACATAAACCAAACGTTGGAGGTGGTCATTTCTTCATGCGCAGTGAATAACTCGGCACTCTAAAGCACCCGAGAGCGTTTTTTTCGATGCCAACCTAACCAGAGTGACGGGAGCGGCACAATTCAGAAAAAGTGCTCAGCTCGCCTAGAAAATGCGATTTAAGCAATAAAATTAAAAATGCTTATAAAACATAAACCAAACGTTGGAGGTGGTCATTTCTTAATGCGCAGTAATAAACTCGGCACTCTAGAGCACCCGAGAGCGTTTTTTTCGATGCCAACCTAACCAGAGTGACGGGAGCGGCACAATTCAGAAAAAGTGCTCAGCTCGCCGAGAAAATGCGATTTAAGCAATAAAATTAAAAATGCTTATAAAACATAAACCAAACGTTGGAAGTGGTCATTTCTTCATGCGCAGTGATAAACTCGGCACTCTAAAGCACCCGAGAGCGTTTTTTTCGATGCCAACCTAACCAGAGTTACGGGAGCGGCACAATTCAGAAAAAGCGCTCAGCTCGCCGAGAAAATGCGATTTAAGCAATAAAATTAAAAATGCTTATAAAACATAAACCAAACGTTGGAAGTGGTCATTTCTTCATGCGCAGTGATAAACTCGGCACTCTAAAGCACCCGAGAGCGTTTTTTTCGATGCCAACCTAACCAGAGTTACGGGAGCGGCACAATTCAGAAAAAGCGCTCAGCTCGCCGAGAAAATGCGATTTAAGCAATAAAATTAAAAATGCTTATAAAACATAAACCAAACGTTGGAGGTGGTCATTTCTTCATGCGCAGTGATAAACTCGGCACTCTAAAGCACCCGAGAGCGTTTTTTTCGATGCCAACCTAACCAGAGTGACGGGAGCGGCACAATTCAGAAAAAGCGCTCAGCTCGCCGAGAAAATGCGATTTAAGCAATAAAATTAAAAATGCTCATAAAACATAAACCAAACGTTGGAGGTGGTCATTTCTTCATGCGCAGTGATAAACTCGGCACTCTAAAGCACCCGAGAGCGTTTTTTTCGATGCCAACCTAACCAGAGTGACGGGAGCGGCACAATTCAGAAAAAGTGCTCAGCTCGCCGAGAAAATGCGATTTAAGCAATAAAATTAAAAATGCTTATAAAACATAAACCAAACGTTGGAGGTGGTCATTTCTCCATGCGCAGTGAATAACTCGGCACTCTAAAGCACCCGAGAGCGTTTTTTTCGATGCCAACCTAACCAGAGTGACGGGATCGGCACAATTCAGAAAAAGTGCTCAGCTCGCCGAGAAAATGCGATTTAAGCAATAAAATTAAAAATGCTCATAAAACATAAACCAAACGTTGGAGGTGGTCATTTCTTCATGCGCAGTGAATAACTCGGCACTCTAAAGCACCCGAGAGCGTTTTTTTCGATGCCAACCTAACCAGAGTGACGGGAGCGGCACAATTCAGAAAAAGTGCTCAGCTCGCCTAGAAAATGCGATTTAAGCAATAAAATTAAAAATGCTTATAAAACATAAACCAAACGTTGGAGGTGGTCATTTCTTAATGCGCAGTAATAAACTCGGCACTCTAGAGCACCCGAGAGCGTTTTTTTCGATGCCAACCTAACCAGAGTGACGGGAGCGGCACAATTCAGAAAAAGTGCTCAGCTCGCCGAGAAAATGCGATTTAAGCAATAAAATTAAAAATGCTTATAAAACATAAACCAAACGTTGGAAGTGGTCATTTCTTCATGCGCAGTGATAAACTCGGCACTCTAAAGCACCCGAGAGCGTTTTTTTCGATGCCAACCTAACCAGAGTTACGGGAGCGGCACAATTCAGAAAAAGCGCTCAGCTCGCCGAGAAAATGCGATTTAAGCAATAAAATTAAAAATGCTTATAAAACATAAACCAAACGTTGGAAGTGGTCATTTCTTCATGCGCAGTGATAAACTCGGCACTCTAAAGCACCCGAGAGCGTTTTTTTCGATGCCAACCTAACCAGAGTTACGGGAGCGGCACAATTCAGAAAAAGCGCTCAGCTCGCCGAGAAAATGCGATTTAAGCAATAAAATTAAAAATGCTTATAAAACATAAACCAAACGTTGGAGGTGGTCATTTCTTCATGCGCAGTGATAAACTCGGCACTCTAAAGCACCCGAGAGCGTTTTTTTCGATGCCAACCTAACCAGAGTGACGGGAGCGGCACAATTCAGAAAAAGCGCTCAGCTCGCCGAGAAAATGCGATTTAAGCAATAAAATTAAAAATGCTCATAAAACATAAACCAAACGTTGGAGGTGGTCATTTCTTCATGCGCAGTGATAAACTCGGCACTCTAAAGCACCCGAGAGCGTTTTTTTCGATGCCAACCTAACCAGAGTGACGGGAGCGGCACAATTCAGAAAAAGTGCTCAGCTCGCCGAGAAAATGCGATTTAAGCAATAAAATTAAAAATGCTTATAAAACATAAACCAAACGTTGGAGGTGGTCATTTCTCCATGCGCAGTGAATAACTCGGCACTCTAAAGCACCCGAGAGCGTTTTTTTCGATGCCAACCTAACCAGAGTGACGGGATCGGCACAATTCAGAAAAAGTGCTCAGCTCGCCGAGAAAATGCGATTTAAGCAATAAAATTTAAAATGCTTATAAAACATAAACCAAACGTTGGAGGTGGTCATTTCTTAATGCGCAGTAATAAACTCGGCACTCTAAAGCACCCGTGAGCGTTTTTTTCGATGCCAACCTAACCAGAGTGACGGGACGGCACAATTCAGAAAAAGTGCTCAGCTCGCCGAGAAAATGCGATTTAAGCAATAAAATTAAAAATGCTTATAAAACATAAACCAAACGTTGGAGGTGGTCATTTCTTAATGCGCAGTAATAAACTCGGCACTCTAAAGCACCCGAGAGCGTTTTTTTCGATGCCAACCTAACCAGAGTGACGGGAGCGGCACAATTCAGAAAAAGCGCTCAGCTCGCCGAGAAAATGCGATTTAAGCAATAAAATTAAAAATGCTTATAAAACATAAACCAAACGTTGGAGGTGGTCATTTCTTAATGCGCAGTAATAAACTCGGCACTCTAAAGCACCCGAGAGCGTTTTTTTCGATGCCAACCTAACCAGAGTGACGGGAGCGGCACAATTCAGAAAAAGTGCTCAGCTCGCCGAGAAAATGCGATTTAAGCAATAAAATTAAAAATGCTTATTAAACATAAACCAAACGTTGGAGGTTGTCATTTCTTCATGCGCAGTGAATAACTCGGCACTCTAAAGCACCCGAGAGCGTTTTTTTCGATGCCAACCTAACCAGAGTTACGGGAGCGGCACAATTCAGAAAAAGCGCTCAGCTCGCCGAGAAAATGCGATTTAAGCAATAAAATTAAAAATGCTTATAAAACATAAACCAAACGTTGGAGGTGGTCATTTCTTCATGCGCAGTGATAAACTCGGCACTCTAAAGCACCCGAGAGCGTTTTTTTCGATGCCAACCTAACCAGAGTGACGGGAGCGGCACAATTCAGAAAAAGCGCTCAGCTCGCCGAGAAAATGCGATTTAAGCAATAAAATTAAAAATGCTCATAAAACATAAACCAAACGTTGGAGGTGGTCATTTCTTCATGCGCAGTGATAAACTCGGCACTCTAAAGCACCCGAGAGCGTTTTTTTCGATGCCAACCTAACCAGAGTGACGGGAGCGGCACAATTCAGAAAAAGTGCTCAGCTCGCCGAGAAAATGCGATTTAAGCAATAAAATTAAAAATGCTTATAAAACATAAACCAAACGTTGGAGGTGGTCATTTCTCCATGCGCAGTGAATAACTCGGCACTCTAAAGCACCCGAGAGCGTTTTTTTCGATGCCAACCTAACCAGAGTGACGGGATCGGCACAATTCAGAAAAAGTGCTCAGCTCGCCGAGAAAATGCGATTTAAGCAATAAAATTAAAAATGCTTATAAAACATAAACCAAACGTTGGAGGTGGTCATTTCTTAATGCGCAGTAATAAACTCGGCACTCTAAAGCACCCGTGAGCGTTTTTTTTCGATGCCAACCTAACCAGAGTGACGGGACGGCACAATTCAGAAAAAGTGCTCAGCTCGCCGAGAAAATGCGATTTAAGCAATAAAATTAAAAATGCTTATAAAACATAAACCAAACGTTGGAGGTGGTCATTTCTTAATGCGCAGTAATAAACTCGGCACTCTAAAGCACCCGAGAGCGTTTTTTTCGATGCCAACCTAACCAGAGTGACGGGAGCGGCACAATTCAGAAAAAGCGCTCAGCTCGCCGAGAAAATGCGATTTAAGCAATAAAATTAAAAATGCTTATAAAACATAAACCAAACGTTGGAGGTGGTCATTTCTTAATGCGCAGTAATAAACTCGGCACTCTAAAGCACCCGAGAGCGTTTTTTTCGATGCCAACCTAACCAGAGTGACGGGAGCGGCACAATTCAGAAAAAGTGCTCAGCTCGCCGAGAAAATGCGATTTAAGCAATAAAATTAAAAATGCTTATTAAACATAAACCAAACGTTGGAGGTTGTCATTTCTTCATGCGCAGTGAATAACTCGGCACTCTAAAGCACCCGAGAGCGTTTTTTTCGATGCCAACCTAACCAGAGTGACGGGAGCGGCACAATTCAGAAAAAGCGCTCAGCTCGCCGAGAAAATGCGATTTAAGCAATAAAATTAAAAATGCTTATTAAACATAAACCAAACGTTGGAGGTGGTCATTTCTTCAT
Organism: Syngnathus typhle; assembly: GCF_033458585.1. Lineage (NCBI taxonomy): Eukaryota > Metazoa > Chordata > Actinopteri > Syngnathiformes > Syngnathidae > Syngnathus > Syngnathus typhle. The sequence goes on from NW_026871983.1 coordinate 7,923, forward strand.
GCGCAGTGATTAACTCGGCACTCTAAAGCACCCGAGAGCGTTTTTTTCGATGCCAACCTAACCAGAGTGACGGGACAGGCACAATTCAGAAAAAGCGCTCAGCTCGCCGAGAAAATGCGATTTAAGCAATAAAATTAAAAATGCTTATAAAACATAAACCAAACGTTGGAGGTGGTCATTTCTTAATGCGCAGTAATAAACTCGGCACTCTAAAGCACCCGAGAGCGTTTTTTTCGATGCCAACCTAACCAGAGTGACGGGAGCGGCACAATTCAGAAAAAGTGCTCAGCTCGCCGAGGAAATGCGATTTAAGCAATAAAATTAAAAATGCTTATAAAACATAAACCAAACGTTGGAGGTGGTCATTTCTTAATGCGCAGTAATAAACTCGGCACTCTAAAGCACCCGAGAGCGTTTTTTTCGATGCCAACCTAACCAGAGTGACGGGAGCGGCACAATTCAGAAAAAGTGCTCAGCTCGCCGAGAAACTGCGATTTAAGCAATAAAATTAAAAATGCTTATAAAACATAAACCAAACGTTGGAGGTGGTCATTTCTTAATGCGCAGTAATAAACTCGGCACTCTAAAGCACCCGAGAGCCTTTTTTTCGATGCCAACCTAACCAGAGTGACGGGAGCGGCACAATTCAGAAAAAGCGCTCAGCTCGCCGAGAAAATGCGATTTAAGCAATAAAATTAAAAATGCTTATACAACATAAACCAAACGTTGGAGGTGGTCATTTCCTAATGCGCAGTAATAAACTCGGCACTCTAAAGCACCCGAGAGCGTTTTTTTCGATGCCAACCTAACCAGAGTTACGGGAGCGGCACAATTCAGAAAAAGTGCTCAGCTCGCCGAGAAAATGCGATTTAAGCAATAAAATTAAAAATGCTTATAAAACATAAACCAAACGTTGGAGGTGGTCATTTCTTCATGCGCAGTGATAAACTCGGCACTCTAAAGCACCCGAGAGCGTTTTTTTCGATGCCAACCTAACCAGAGTGACGGGAGCGGCACAATTCAGAAAAAGTGCTCAGCTCGGCCAAGAAAATGCGATTTAAGCAATAAAATTAAAAATGCTTATAAAACATAAACCAAACGTTGGAGGTGGTCATTTCTCCATGCGCAGTGAATAACTCGGCACTCTAAAGCACCCGAGAGCGTTTTTTTCGATGCCAACCTAACCAGAGTGACGGGAGCGGCACAATTCAGAAAAAGTGCTCAGCTCGCCGAGAAAATGCGATTTAAGCAATAAAATTAAAAATGCTTATAAAACATAAACCAAACGTTGGAGGTGGTCATTTCTTAATGCGCAGTAATAAACTCGGCACTCTAAAGCACCCGAGAGCGTTTTTTTCGATGCCAACCTAACCAGAGTGACGGGAGCGGCACAATTCAGAAAAAGTGCTCAGCTCGCCGAGAAAATGCGATTTAAGCAATAAAATTAAAAATGCTTATTAAACATAAACCAAACGTTGGAGGTGGTCATTTCTTCATGCGCAGTGAATAACTCGGCACTCTAAAGCACCCGATAGCGTTTTTTTCGATGCCAACCTAACCAGAGTGACGGGAGCGGCACAATTCAGAAAAAGTGCTCAGCTCGCCGAGAAAATGCGATTTAAGCAATAAAATTAAAAATGCTTATAAAACATAAACCAAACGTTGGAGGTGGTCATTTCTTAATGCGCAGTAATAAACTCGGCACTCTAAAGCACCCGAGAGCGTTTTTTTCGATGCCAACCTAACCAGAGTGACGGGAGCGGCACAATTCAGAAAAAGTGCTCAGCTCGCCGAGAAAATGCGATTTAAGCAATAAAATTAAAAATGCTTATAAAACATAAACCAAACGTTGGAGGTGGTCATTTCTTAATGCGCAGTAATAAACTCGGCACTCTAAAGCACCCGAGAGCGTTTTTTTCGATGCCAACCTAACCAGAGTGACGGGAGCGGCACAATTCAGAAAAAGTGCTCAGCTCGCCGAGAAAATGCGATTTAAGCAATAAAATTAAAAATGCTTATTAAACATAAACCAAACGTTGGAGGTGGTCATTTCTTCATGCACAGTGAATAACTCGGCACTCTAAAGCACCCGAGAGCGTTTTTTTCGATGCCAACCTAACCAGAGTGACGGGAGCGGCACAATTCAGAAAAAGCGCTCAGCTCGCCGAGAAAATGCGATTTAAGCAATAAAATTAAAAATGCTTATTAAACATAAACCAAACATTGGAGGTGGTCATTTCTTCATGCGCAGTGAATAACTCGGCACTCTAAAGCACCCGAGAGCGTTTTTTTCGATGCCAACCTAACCAGAGTGACGGGAGCGGCACAATTCAGAAAAAGCGCTCAGCTCGCCGAGAAAATGCGATTTAAGCAATAAAATTAAAAATGCTTATAAAACATAAACCAAACGTTGGAGGTGGTCATTTCTTAATGCGCAGTAATAAACTCGGCACTCTAAAGCACCCGAGAGCGTTTTTTTCGATGCCAACCTAACCAGAGTGACGGGAGCGGCACAATTCAGAAAAAGTGCTCAGCTCGCCGAGAAAATGCGATTTAAGCAATAAAATTAAAAATGCTTATTAAACATAAACCAAACGTTGGAGGTGGTCATTTCTTCATGCACAGTGAATAACTCGGCACTCTAAAGCACCCGAGAGCGTTTTTTTCGATGCCAACCTAACCAGAGTGACGGGAGCGGCACAATTCAGAAAAAGCGCTCAGCTCGCCGAGAAAATGCGATTTAAGCAATAAAATTAAAAATGCTTATTAAACATAAACCAAACATTGGAGGTGGTCATTTCTTCATGCGCAGTGAATAACTCGGCACTCTAAAGCACCCGAGAGCGTTTTTTTCGATGCCAACCTAACCAGAGTGACGGGAGCGGCACAATTCAGAAAAAGCGCTCAGCTCGCCGAGAAAATGCGATTTAAGCAATAAAATTAAAAATGCTTATAAAACATAAACCAAACGTTGGAGGTGGTCATTTCTTCATGCGCAGTGATAAACTCGGCACTCTAAAGCACCCGAGAGCGTTTTTTTCGATGCCAACCTAACCAGAGTGACGGGAGCGGCACAATTCAGAAAAAGTGCTCAGCTCGCCGAGAAAATGCGATTTAAGCAATTAAATTAAAAATGCTTATAAAACATAAACCAAACGTTGGAGGTGGTCATTTCTTCATGCGCAGTGAATAACTCGGCACTCTAAAGCACCCGAGAGCGTTTTTTTCGATGCCAACCTAACCAGAGTGACGGGAGCGGCACAATTCAGAAAAAGTGCTCAGCTCGCCGAGAAAATGCGATTTAAGCAATAAAATTAAAAATGCTTATAAAACATAAACCAAACGTTGGAGGTGGTCATTTCTTAATGCGCAGTAATAAACTCGGCACTCTGAAGCACCCGAGAGCGTTTTTTTCGATGCCAACCTAACCAGAGTGACGGGAGCGGCACAATTCAGAAAAAGTGCTCAGCTCGCCGAGAAAATGCGATTTAAGCAATAAAATTAAAAATGCTTATAAAACATAAACCAAACGTTGGAGGTGGTCATTTCTTAATGCGCAGTAATAAACTCGGCACTCTAGAGCACCCGAGAGCGTTTTTTTCGATGCCAACCTAACCAGAGTGACGGGAGCGGCACAATTCAGAAAAAGTGCTCAGCTCGCCGAGAAAATGCGATTTAAGCAATAAAATTAAAAATGCTTATAAAACATAAACCAAACGTTGGAAGTGGTCATTTCTTCATGCGCAGTGATAAACTCGGCACTCTAAAGCACCCGAGAGCGTTTTTTTCGATGCCAACCTAACCAGAGTTACGGGAGCGGCACAATTCAGAAAAAGCGCTCAGCTCGCCGAGAAAATGCGATTTAAGCAATAAAATTAAAAATGCTTATAAAACATAAACCAAACGTTGGAGGTGGTCATTTCTTAATGCGCAGTAATAAACTCGGCACTCTAAAGCACCCGAGAGCGTTTTTTTCGATGCCAACCTAACCAGAGTGACGGGAGCGGCACAATTCAGAAAAAGTGCTCAGCTCGCCGAGAAAATGCGATTTAAGCAATAAAATTAAAAATGCTTATAAAACATAAACCAAACGTTGGAGGTGGTCATTTCTCAATGCGCAGTAATAAACTCGGCACTCTAAAGCACCCGAGAGCGTTTTTTTCGATGCCAACCTAACCAGAGTGACGGGAGCGGCACAATTCAGAAAAAGTGCTCAGCTCGCCGAGAAAATGCGATTTAAGCAATAAAATTAAAAATGCTTATAAAACATAAACCAAACGTTGGAGGTGGTCATTTCTTAATGCGCAGTAATAAACTCGGCACTCTAAAGCACCCGAGAGCGTTTTTTTCGATGCCAACCTAACCAGAGTGACGGGAGCGGCACAATTCAGAAAAAGCGCTCAGCTCGCCGAGAAAATGCGATTTAAGCAATAAAATTAAAAATGCTTATAAAACATAAACCAAACGTTGGAGGTGGTCATTTCCTAATGCGCAGTAATAAACTCGGCACTCTAAAGCACCCGAGAGCGTTTTTTTCGATGCCAACCTAACCAGAGTGACGGGAGCGGCACAATTCAGAAAAAGTGCTCAGCTCGCCGAGAAAATGCGATTTAAGCAATAAAATTAAAAATGCTTATTAAACATAAACCAAACGTTGGAGGTGGTCATTTCTTCATGCGCAGTGAATAACTCGGCACTCTAAAGCACCCGAGAGCGTTTTTTTCGATGCCAACCTAACCAGAGTGACGGGAGCGGCACAATTCAGAAAAAGCGCTCAGCTCGCCGAGAAAATGCGATTTAAGCAATAAAATTAAAAATGCTTATTAAACATAAACCAAACATTGGAGGTGGTCATTTCTTCATGCGCAGTGAATAACTCGGCACTCTAAAGCACCCGAGAGCGTTTTTTTCGATGCCAACCTAACCAGAGTGACGGGAGCGGCACAATTCTGAAAAAGCGCTCAGCTCGCCGAGAAAATGCGATTTAAGCAATAAAATTAAAAATGCTTATAAAACATAAACCAAACGTTGGAGGTGGTCATTTCTTCATGCGCAGTGATAAACTCGGCACTCTAAAGCACCCGAGAGCGTTTTTTTCGATGCCAACCTAACCAGAGTGACGGGAGCGGCACAATTCAGAAAAAGTGCTCAGCTCGCCGAGAAAATGCGATTTAAGCAATAAAATTAAAAATGCTTATAAAACATAAACCAAACGTTGGAGGTGGTCATTTCTTCATGCGCAGTGAATAACTCGGCACTCTAAAGCACCCGAGAGCGTTTTTTTCGATGCCAACCTAACCAGAGTGACGGGAGCGGCACAATTCAGAAAAAGTGCTCAGCTCGCCGAGAAAATGCGATTTAAGCAATAAAATTAAAAATGCTTATAAAACATAAACCAAACGTTGGAGGTGGTCATTTCTTAATGCGCAGTAATAAACTCGGCACTCTAAAGCACCCGAGAGCGTTTTTTTCGATGCCAACCTAACCAGAGTGACGGGAGCGGCACAATTCAGAAAAAGTGCTCAGCTCGCCGAGAAAATGCGATTTAAGCAATAAAATTAAAAATGCTTATAAAACATAAACCAAACGTTGGAGGTGGTCATTTCTTAATGCGCAGTAATAAACTCGGCACTCTAGAGCACCCGAGAGCGTTTTTTTCGATGCCAACCTAACCAGAGTGACGGGAGCGGCACAATTCAGTAAAAGTGCTCAGCTCGCCGAGAAAATGCGATTTAAGCAATAAAATTAAAAATGCTTATAAAACATAAACCAAACGTTGGAAGTGGTCATTTCTTCATGCGCAGTGATAAACTCGGCACTCTAAAGTACCGGAGAGCGTTTTTTTCGATGCCAACCTAACCAGAGTTACGGGAGCGGCACAATTCAGAAAAAGCGCTCAGCTCGCCGAGAAAATGCGATTTAAGCAATAAAATTAAAAATGCTTATAAAACATAAACCAAACGTTGGAGGTGGTCATTTCTTCATGCGCAGTGATAAACTCGGCACTCTAAAGCACCCGAGAGCGTCTTTTTCGATGCCAACCTAACCAGAGTGACGGGAGCGGCACAATTCAGAAAAAGCGCTCAGCTCGCCGAGAAAATGCGATTTAAGCAATAAAATTAAAAATGCTTATAAAACATAAACCAAACGTTGGAGGTGGTCATTTCTTCATGCGCAGTGATAAACTCGGCACTCTAAAGCACCCGAGAGCGTTTTTTTCGATGCCAACCTAACCAGAGTGACGGGAGCGGCACAATTCAGAAAAAGTGCCCAGCTCGCCGAGAAAATGCGATTTAAGCAATAAAATTAAAAATGCTTATAAAACATAAACCAAACGTTGGAGGTGGTCATTTCTCCATGCGCAGTGAATAACTCGGCACTCTAAAGCACCCGAGAGCGTTTTTTTCGATGCCAACCTAACCAGAGTGACGGGAGCGGCACAATTCAGAAAAAGTGCTCAGCTCGCCGAGAAAATGCGATTTAAGCAATAAAATTAAAAATGCTTATAAAACATAAACCAAACGTTGGAGGTGGTCATTTCTTAATGCGCAGTAATAAACTCGGCACTCTAAAGCACCCGTGAGCGTTTTTTTCGATGCCAACCTAACCAGAGTGACGGGAGCGGCACAATTCAGAAAAAGTGCTCAGCTCGCCGAGAAAATGCGATTTAAGCAATAAAATTAAAAATGCTTATAAAACATAAACCAAACGTTGGAGGTGGTCATTTCTTAATGCGCAGTAATAAACTCGGCACTCTAAAGCACCCGAGAGCGTTTTTTTCGATGCCAACCTAACCAGAGTGACGGGAGCGGCACAATTCAGAAAAAGTGCTCAGCTCGCCGAGAAAATGCGATTTAAGCAATAAAATTAAAAATGCTTATAAAACATAAACCAAACGTTGGAGGTGGTCATTTCTTAATGCGCAGTAATAAACTCGGCACTCTAAAGCACCCGAGAGCGTTTTTTTCGATGCCAACCTAACCAGAGTTACGGGAGCGGCACAATTCAGAAAAAGCGCTCAGCTCGCCGAGAAAATGCGATTTAAGCAATAAAATTAAAAATGCTTATAAAACATAAACCAAACGTTGGAGGTGGTCATTTCTTCATGCGCAGTGAATAACTCGGCACTCTAAAGCACCCGAGAGCGTTTTTTTCGATGCCAACCTAACCAGAGTGACGGGAGCGGCACAATTCAGAAAAAGTGCTCAGCTCGCCGAGAAAATGCGATTTAAGCAATAAAATTAAAAATGCTTATAAAACATAAACCAAACGTTGGAGGTGGTCATTTCTTAATGCGCAGTAATAAACTCGGCACTCTAAAGCACCCGTGAGCGTTTTTTTCGATGCCAACCTAACCAGAGTGACGGGAGCGGCACAATTCAGAAAAAGTGCTCAGCTCGCCGAGAAAATGCGATTTAAGCAATAAAATTAAAAATGCTTATAAAACATAAACCAAACGTTGGAGGTGGTCATTTCTTCATGCGCAGTGATAAAGTCGGCACTCTAAAGCACCCGAGAGCGTTTTTTTCGATGCCAACCTAACCAGAGTGACGGGAGCGGCACAATTCAGAAAAAGTGCTCAGCTCGCCGAGAAAATGCGATTTAAGCAATAAAATTAAAAATGCTTATTAAACATAAACCAAACGTTGGAGGTGGTCATTTCTTAATGCGCAGTAATAAACTCGGCACTCTAAAGCACCCGAGAGCGTTTTTTTCGATGCCAACCTAACCAGAGTGACGGGAGCGGCACAATTCAGAGAAAGCGCTCAGCTCGCCGAGAAAATGCGATTTAAGCAATAAAATTAAAAATGCTTATAAAACATAAACCAAACGTTGGAGGTGGTCATTTCTTCGTGCGCAGTGAATAACTCGGCACTCTAAAGCACCCGAGAGCGTTTTTTTCGATGCCAACCTAACCAGAGTGACGGGAGCGGCACAATTCAGAAAAAGTGCTCAGCTCGCCGAGAAAATGCGATTTAAGCAATAAAATTAAAAATGCTTATAAAACATAAACCAAACGTTGGAGGTGGTCATTTCTTAATGCGCAGTAATAAACTCGGCACTCTAAAGCACCCGAGAGCGTTTTTTTCGATGCCAACCTAACCAGAGTGACGGGAGCGGCACAATTCAGAAAAAGTGCTCAGCTCGCCGAGAAAATGCGATTTAGGCAATAAAATTAAAAATGCTTATAAAACATAAACCAAACGTTGGAGGTGGTCATTTCTTAATGCGCAGTAATAAACTCAGCACTCTAAAGCACCCGAGAGCGTTTTTTTCGATGCCAACCTAACCAGAGTGACGGGAGCGGCACAATTCAGAAAAAGCGCTCAGCTCGCCGAGAAAATGCGATTTAAGCAATAAAATTAAAAATGCTTATAAAACATAAACCAAACGTTGGAGGTGGTCATTTCTTCATGCGCAGTGAATAACTCGGCACTCTAAAGCACCCGAGAGCGTTTTTTTCGATGCCAAGTGACGGGAGCGGCACAATTCAGAAAAAGTGCTCAGCTCGCCGAGAAAATGCGATTTAAGCAATAAAATTAAAAATGCTTATAAAACATAAACCAAACGTTGGAGGTGGTCATTTCTTAATGCGCAGTAATAAACTCGGCACTCTAAAGCACCCGAGAGCGTTTTTTTCGATGCCAACCTAACCAGAGTGACGGGAGCGGCACAATTCAGAAAAAGCGCTCAGCTCGCCGAGAAAATGCGATTTAAGCAATAAAATTAAAAATGCTTATAAAACATAAACCAAACGTTGGAGGTGGTCATTTCTTCATGCGCAGTGATAAACTCGGCACTCTAAAGCACCCGAGAGCGTTTTTTTCGATGCCAACCTAACCAGAGTGACGGGAGCGGCACAATTCAGAAAAAGTGCAGCTCGCCGAGAAAATGCGATTTAAGCAATAAAATTAAAAATGCTTATAAAACATAAACCAAACGTTGGAGGTGGTCATTTCTTCATGCGCAGTGATAAACTCGGCACTCTAAAGCACCCGAGAGCGTTTTTTTCGATGCCAACCTAACCAGAGTGACGGGAGCGGCACAATTCAGAAAAAGTGCTCAGCTCGCCGAGAAAATGCGATTCAAGCAATAAAATTAAAAATGCTTATTAAACATAAACCAAACGTTGGAGGTGGTCATTTCTTCATGCGCAGTGAATAACTCGGCACTCTAAAGCACCCGAGAGCGTTTTTTTCGATGCCAACCTAACCAGAGTGACAGGAGCGGCACAATTCAGAAAAAGTGCTCAGCTCGCCGAGAAAATGCGATTTAAGCAATAAAATTAAAAATGCTTATAAAACATAAACCAAACGTTGGAGGTGGTCATTTCTTAATGCGCAGTAATAAACTCGGCACTCTAAAGCACCCGAGAGCGTTTTTTTCGATGCCAACCTAACCAGAGTGACGGGAGCGGCACAATTCAGAAAAAGTGCTCAGCTCGCCGAGAAAATGCGATTTAAGCAATAAAATTAAAAATGCTTATAAAACATAAACCAAACGTTGGAGGTGGTCATTTCTTAATGCGCAGTAATAAACTCGGCACTCTAAAGCACCCGAGAGCGTTTTTTTCGATGCCAACCTAACCAGAGTGACGGGAGCGGCACAATTCAGAAAAAGTGCTCAGCTCGCCGAGAAAATGCGATTTAAGCAATAAAATTAAAAATGCTTATAAAACATAAACCAAACGTTGGAGGTGGTCATTTCTTAATGCGCAGTAATAAACTCGGCACTCTAAAGCACCCGAGAGCGTTTTTTTCGATGCCAACCTAACCAGAGTGACGGGAGCGGCACAATTCAGAAAAAGTGCTCAGCTCGCCGAGAAAATGCGATTTAAGCAATAAAATTAAAAATGCTTATAAAACATAAACCAACCGTTGGAGGTGGTCATTTCTTAATGCGCAGTAATAAACTCGGCACTCTAAAGCACCCGAGAGCGTTTTTTTCGATGCCAACCTAACCAGAGTGACGGGAGCGGCACAATTCAGAAAAAGTGCTCAGCTCGCCGAGAAAATGCGATTTAAGCAATAAAATTAAAAATGCTTATAAAACATAAACCAAACGTTGGAGATGGTCATTTCTTAATGCGCAGTAATAAACTCGGCACTCTAGAGCACCCGAGAGCGTTTTTTTCGATGCCAACCTAACCAGAGTGACGGGAGCGGCACAATTCAGTAAAAGTGCTCAGCTCGCCGAGAAAATGCGATTTAAGCAATAAAATTAAAAATGCTTATAAAACATAAACCAAACGTTGGAAGTGGTCATTTCTTCATGCGCAGTGATAAACTCGGCACTCTAAAGTACCGGAGAGCGTTTTTTTCGATGCCAACCTAACCAGAGTTACGGGAGCGGCACAATTCAGAAAAAGCGCTCAGCTCGCCGAGAAAATGCGATTTAAGCAATAAAATTAAAAATGCTTATAAAACATAAACCAAACGTTGGAGGTGGTCATTTCTTCATGCGCAGTGATAAACTCGGCACTCTAAAGCACCCGAGAGCGTCTTTTTCGATGCCAACCTAACCAGAGTGACGGGAGCGGCACAATTCAGAAAAAGCGCTCAGCTCGCCGAGAAAATGCGATTTAAGCAATAAAATTAAAAATGCTTATAAAACATAAACCAAACGTTGGAGGTGGTCATTTCTTCATGCGCAGTGATAAACTCGGCACTCTAAAGCACCCGAGAGCGTTTTTTTCGATGCCAACCTAACCAGAGTGACGGGAGCGGCACAATTCAGAAAAAGTGCCCAGCTCGCCGAGAAAATGCGATTTAAGCAATAAAATTAAAAATGCTTATAAAACATAAACCAAACGTTGGAGGTGGTCATTTCTCCATGCGCAGTGAATAACTCGGCACTCTAAAGCACCCGAGAGCGTTTTTTTCGATGCCAACCTAACCAGAGTGACGGGAGCGGCACAATTCAGAAAAAGTGCTCAGCTCGCCGAGAAAATGCGATTTAAGCAATAAAATTAAAAATGCTTATAAAACATAAACCAAACGTTGGAGGTGGTCATTTCTTAATGCGCAGTAATAAACTCGGCACTCTAAAGCACCCGTGAGCGTTTTTTTCGATGCCAACCTAACCAGAGTGACGGGAGCGGCACAATTCAGAAAAAGTGCTCAGCTCGCCGAGAAAATGCGATTTAAGCAATAAAATTAAAAATGCTTATAAAACATAAACCAAACGTTGGAGGTGGTCATTTCTTAATGCGCAGTAATAAACTCGGCACTCTAAAGCACCCGAGAGCGTTTTTTTCGATGCCAACCTAACCAGAGTGACGGGAGCGGCACAATTCAGAAAAAGTGCTCAGCTCGCCGAGAAAATGCGATTTAAGCAATAAAATTAAAAATGCTTATAAAACATAAACCAAACGTTGGAGGTGGTCATTTCTTAATGCGCAGTAATAAACTCGGCACTCTAAAGCACCCGAGAGCGTTTTTTTCGATGCCAACCTAACCAGAGTTACGGGAGCGGCACAATTCAGAAAAAGCGCTCAGCTCGCCGAGAAAATGCGATTTAAGCAATAAAATTAAAAATGCTTATAAAACATAAACCAAACGTTGGAGGTGGTCATTTCTTCATGCGCAGTGAATAACTCGGCACTCTAAAGCACCCGAGAGCGTTTTTTTCGATGCCAACCTAACCAGAGTGACGGGAGCGGCACAATTCAGAAAAAGTGCTCAGCTCGCCGAGAAAATGCGATTTAAGCAATAAAATTAAAAATGCTTATAAAACATAAACCAAACGTTGGAGGTGGTCATTTCTTAATGCGCAGTAATAAACTCGGCACTCTAAAGCACCCGTGAGCGTTTTTTTCGATGCCAACCTAACCAGAGTGACGGGAGCGGCACAATTCAGAAAAAGTGCTCAGCTCGCCGAGAAAATGCGATTTAAGCAATAAAATTAAAAATGCTTATAAAACATAAACCAAACGTTGGAGGTGGTCATTTCTTCATGCGCAGTGATAAAGTCGGCACTCTAAAGCACCCGAGAGCGTTTTTTTCGATGCCAACCTAACCAGAGTGACGGGAGCGGCACAATTCAGAAAAAGTGCTCAGCTCGCCGAGAAAATGCGATTTAAGCAATAAAATTAAAAATGCTTATTAAACATAAACCAAACGTTGGAGGTGGTCATTTCTTAATGCGCAGTAATAAACTCGGCACTCTAAAGCACCCGAGAGCGTTTTTTTCGATGCCAACCTAACCAGAGTGACGGGAGCGGCACAATTCAGAGAAAGCGCTCAGCTCGCCGAGAAAATGCGATTTAAGCAATAAAATTAAAAATGCTTATAAAACATAAACCAAACGTTGGAGGTGGTCATTTCTTCGTGCGCAGTGAATAACTCGGCACTCTAAAGCACCCGAGAGCGTTTTTTTCGATGCCAACCTAACCAGAGTGACGGGAGCGGCACAATTCAGAAAAAGTGCTCAGCTCGCCGAGAAAATGCGATTTAAGCAATAAAATTAAAAATGCTTATAAAACATAAACCAAACGTTGGAGGTGGTCATTTCTTAATGCGCAGTAATAAACTCGGCACTCTAAAGCACCCGAGAGCGTTTTTTTCGATGCCAACCTAACCAGAGTGACGGGAGCGGCACAATTCAGAAAAAGTGCTCAGCTCGCCGAGAAAATGCGATTTAGGCAATAAAATTAAAAATGCTTATAAAACATAAACCAAACGTTGGAGGTGGTCATTTCTTAATGCGCAGTAATAAACTCAGCACTCTAAAGCACCCGAGAGCGTTTTTTTCGATGCCAACCTAACCAGAGTGACGGGAGCGGCACAATTCAGAAAAAGCGCTCAGCTCGCCGAGAAAATGCGATTTAAGCAATAAAATTAAAAATGCTTATAAAACATAAACCAAACGTTGGAGGTGGTCATTTCTTCATGCGCAGTGAATAACTCGGCACTCTAAAGCACCCGAGAGCGTTTTTTTCGATGCCAAGTGACGGGAGCGGCACAATTCAGAAAAAGTGCTCAGCTCGCCGAGAAAATGCGATTTAAGCAATAAAATTAAAAATGCTTATAAAACATAAACCAAACGTTGGAGGTGGTCATTTCTTAATGCGCAGTAATAAACTCGGCACTCTAAAGCACCCGAGAGCGTTTTTTTCGATGCCAACCTAACCAGAGTGACGGGAGCGGCACAATTCAGAAAAAGCGCTCAGCTCGCCGAGAAAATGCGATTTAAGCAATAAAATTAAAAATGCTTATAAAACATAAACCAAACGTTGGAGGTGGTCATTTCTTCATGCGCAGTGATAAACTCGGCACTCTAAAGCACCCGAGAGCGTTTTTTTCGATGCCAACCTAACCAGAGTGACGGGAGCGGCACAATTCAGAAAAAGTGCAGCTCGCCGAGAAAATGCGATTTAAGCAATAAAATTAAAAATGCTTATAAAACATAAACCAAACGTTGGAGGTGGTCATTTCTTCATGCGCAGTGATAAACTCGGCACTCTAAAGCACCCGAGAGCGTTTTTTTCGATGCCAACCTAACCAGAGTGACGGGAGCGGCACAATTCAGAAAAAGTGCTCAGCTCGCCGAGAAAATGCGATTCAAGCAATAAAATTAAAAATGCTTATTAAACATAAACCAAACGTTGGAGGTGGTCATTTCTTCATGCGCAGTGAATAACTCGGCACTCTAAAGCACCCGAGAGCGTTTTTTTCGATGCCAACCTAACCAGAGTGACAGGAGCGGCACAATTCAGAAAAAGTGCTCAGCTCGCCGAGAAAATGCGATTTAAGCAATAAAATTAAAAATGCTTATAAAACATAAACCAAACGTTGGAGGTGGTCATTTCTTAATGCGCAGTAATAAACTCGGCACTCTAAAGCACCCGAGAGCGTTTTTTTCGATGCCAACCTAACCAGAGTGACGGGAGCGGCACAATTCAGAAAAAGTGCTCAGCTCGCCGAGAAAATGCGATTTAAGCAATAAAATTAAAAATGCTTATAAAACATAAACCAAACGTTGGAGGTGGTCATTTCTTAATGCGCAGTAATAAACTCGGCACTCTAAAGCACCCGAGAGCGTTTTTTTCGATGCCAACCTAACCAGAGTGACGGGAGCGGCACAATTCAGAAAAAGTGCTCAGCTCGCCGAGAAAATGCGATTTAAGCAATAAAATTAAAAATGCTTATAAAACATAAACCAAACGTTGGAGGTGGTCATTTCGTAATGCGCAGTAATAAACTCGGCACTCTAAAGCACCCGAGAGCGTTTTTTTCGATGCCAACCTAACCAGAGTGACGGGAGCGGCACAATTCAGAAAAAGTGCTCAGCTCGCCGAGAAAATGTGATTTAAGCAATAAAATTAAAAATGCTTATTAAACATAAACCAAACGTTGGAGGTGGTCATTTCTTCATGCGCAGTGAATAACTCGGCACTCTAAAGCACCCGAGAGCGTTTTTTTCGATGCCAACCTAACCAGAGTGACGGGAGCGGCACAATTCAGAAAAAGCGCTCAGCTCGCCGAGAAAATGCGATTTAAGCAATAAAATTAAAAATGCTTATTAAACATAAACCAAACATTGGAGGTGGTCATTTCTTCATGCGCAGTGAATAACTCGGCACTCTAAAGCACCCGAGAGCGTTTTTTTCGATGCCAACCTAACCAGAGTGACGGGAGCGGCACAATTCAGAAAAAGCGCTCAGCTCGCCGAGAAAATGCGATTTAAGCAATAAAATTAAAAATGCTTATAAAACATAAACCAAACGTTGGAGGTGGTCATTTCTTCATGCGCAGTGATAAACTCGGCACTCTAAAGCACCCGAGAGCGTTTTTTTCGATGCCAACCTAACCAGAGTGACGGGAGCGGCACAATTCAGAAAAAGTGCTCAGCTCGCCGAGAAAATGCGATTTAAGCAATAAAATTAAAAATGCTTATAAAACATAAACCAAACGTTGGAGGTGGTCATTTCTTCATGCGCAGTGAATAACTCGGCACTCTAAAGCACCCGAGAGCGTTTTTTTCGATGCCAACCTAACCAGAGTGACGGAGAGCGGCACAATTCAGAAAAAGTGCTCAGCTCGCCGAGAAAATGCGATTTAAGCAATAAAATTAAAAATGCTTATAAAACATAAACCAAACGTTGGAGGTTGTCATTTCTTAATGCGCAGTAATAAACTCGGCACTCTAAAGCACCCGAGAGCGTTTTTTTCGATGCCAACCTAACCAGAGTGACGGGAGCGGCACAATTCAGAAAAAGTGCTCAGCTCGCCGAGAAAATGCGATTTAAGCAATAAAATTAAAAATGCTTATAAAACATAAACCAAACGTTGGAAGTGGTCATTTCTTCATGCGCAGTGATAAACTCGGCACTCTAAAGCACCCGAGAGCGTTTTTTTCGATGCCAACCTAACCAGAGTTACGGGAGCGGCACAATTCAGAAAAAGCGCTCAGCTCGCCGAGAAAATGCGATTTAAGCAATAAAATTAAAAATGCTTATAAAACATAAACCAAACGTTGGAGGTGGTCATTTCTTCATGCGCAGTGATAAACTCGGCACTCTAAAGCACCCGAGAGCGTTTTTTTCGATGCCAACCTAACCAGAGTGACGGGAGCGGCACAATTCAGAAAAAGCGCTCAGCTCGCCGAGAAAATGCGATTTAAGCAATAAAATTGAAAATGCTTAAAAAACATAAACCAAACGTTGGAGGTGGTCATTTCTTCATGCGCAGTGATAAACTCGGCACTCTAAAGCACCCGAGAGCGTTTTTTTCGATGCCAACCTAACCAGAGTGACGGGAGCGGCACAATTCAGAAAAAGTGCATGCTCAGCTCGCCGAGAAAATGCGATTTAAGCAATAAAATTAAAAATGCTTATAAAACATAAACCAAACGTTGGAGGTGGTCATTTCTTAATGCGCAGTAATAAACTCGGCACTCTAAAGCACCCGAGAGCGTTTTTTTCGATGCCAACCTAACCAGAGTGACGGGAGCGGCACAATTCAGAAAAAGTGCTCAGCTCGCCGAGAAAATGCGATTTAAGCAATAAAATTAAAAATGCTTATAAAACATAAACCAAACGTTGGAGGTGGTCATTTCTTAATGCGCAGTAATAAACTCGGCACTCTAAAGCACCCGAGAGCGTTTTTTTCGATGCCAACCTAACCAGAGTGACGGGAGCGGCACAATTCAGAAAAAGCGCTCAGCTCGCCGAGAAAATGCGATTTAAGCAATAAAATTAAAAATGCTTATAAAACATAAACCAAACGTTGGAGGTGGTCATTTCTTCGTGCGCAGTGAATAACTCGGCACTCTAAAGCACCCGAGAGCGTTTCTTTCGATGCCAACGTAACCAGAGTGACGGGAGCGGCACAATTCAGAAAAAGTGCTCAGCTCGCCGAGAAAATGCGATTTAAGCAATAAAATTAAAAATGCTTATAAAACTTAAACCAAACGTTGGAGGTGGTCATTTCTTAATGCGCAGTAATAAACTCGGCACTCTAAAGCACCCGAGAGCGTTTTTTTCGATGCCAACCTAACCAGAGTGACGGGAGCGGCACAATTCAGAAAAAGTGCTCAGCTCGCCGAGAAAATGCGATTTAAGCAATAAAATTAAAAATGCTTATTAAACATAAACCAAACGTTGGAGGTGGTCATTTCTTCATGCGCAGTGAATAACTCGGCACTCTAAAGCACCCGAGAGCGTTTTTTTCGATGCCAACCTAACCAGAGTGACGGGAGCGGCACAATTCAGAAAAAGCGCTCAGCTCGCCGAGAAAAGGCGATTTAAGCAATAAAATTAAAAATGCTTATAAAACATAAACCAAACGTTGGAGGTGGTCATTTCTTAATGCGCAGTAATAAACTCGGCACTCTAAAGCACCCGAGAGCGTTTTTTTCGATGCCAACCTAACCAGAGTGACGGGAGCGGCACAATTCAGAAAAAGTGCTCAGCTCGCCGAGAAAATGCGATTTAAGCAATAAAATTAAAAATGCTTATTAAACATAAACCAAACGTTGGAGGTGGTCATTTCTTCATGCGCAGTGAATAACTCGGCACTCTAAAGCACCCGATAGCGTTTTTTTCGATGCCAACCTAACCAGAGTGACGGGAGCGGCACAATTCAGAAAAAGTGCTCAGCTCGCCGAGAAAATGCGATTTAAGCAATAAAATTAAAAATGCTTATAAAACATAAACCAAACGTTGGAGGTGGTCATTTCTTAATGCGCAGTAATAAACTCGGCACTCTAAAGCACCCGAGAGCGTTTTTTTCGATGCCAACCTAACCAGAGTGACGGGAGCGGCAATATTCAGAAAAAGTGCTCAGCTCGCCGAGAAAATGCGATTTAAGCAATAAAATTAAAAATGCTTATAAAACATAAACCAAACGTTGGAGGTGGTCATTTCTTAATGCGCAGTAATAAACTCGGCACTCTAAAGCACCCGAGAGCGTTTTTTTCGATGCCAACCTAACCAGAGTGACGGGAGCGGCACAATTCAGAAAAAGTGCTCAGCTCGCCGAGAAAATGCGATTTAAGCAATAAAATTAAAAATGCTTATAAAACACAAACCAAATGTTGGAGGTGGTCATTTCTTAATGCGTAGTAATAAACTCGGCACTCTAAAGCACCCGAGAGCGTTTTTTTCGATGCCAACCTAACCAGAGTGACGGGAGCGGCACAATTCAGAAAAAGTGCTCAGCTCGCCGAGAAAATGCGATTTAAGCAATAAAATTAAAAATGCTTATTAAACATAAACCAAACGTTGGAGGTGGTCATTTCTTCATGCGCAGTGAATAACTCGGCACTCTAAAGCACCCGAGAGCGTTTTTTTCGATGCCAACCTAACCAGAGTGACGGGAGCGGCACAATTCAGAAAAAGCGCTCAGCTCGCCGAGAAAATGCGATTTAAGCAATAAAATTAAAAATGCTTATTAAACATAAACCAAACGTTGGAGGTGGTCATTTCTTCATGCGCAGTGAATAACTCGGCACTCTAAAGCACCCGAGAGCGTTTTTTTCGATGCCAACCTAACCAGAGTGACGGGAGCGGCACAATTCAGAAAAAGCGCTCAGCTCGCCGAGAAAATGCGATTTAAGCAATAAAATTAAAAATGCTTATAAAACATAAACCAAACGTTGGAGGTGGTCATTTCTTCATGCGCAGTGATAAACTCGGCACTCTAAAGCACCCGAGAGCGTTTTTTTCGATGCCAACCTAACCAGAGTGACGGGAGCGGCACAATTCAGAAAAAGTGCTCAGCTCGCCGAGAAAATGCGATTTAAGCAATAAAATTAAAAATGCTTATTAAACATAAACCAAACGTTGGAGGTGGTCATTTCTTAATGCGCAGTGAATAACTCGGCACTCTAAAGCACCCGAGAGCGTTTTTTTCGATGCCAACCTAACCAGAGTGACGGGAGCGGCACAATTCAGAAAAAGCGCTCAGCTCGCCGAGAAAATGCGATTTAAGCAATAAAATTAAAAATGCTTATAAAACATAAACCAAACGTTGGAGGTGGTCATTTCTTCATGCGCAGTGATAAACTCGGCACTCTAAAGCACCCGAGAGCGTTTTTTTCGATGCCAACCTAACCAGAGTGACGGGAGCGGCACAATTCAGAAAAAGTGCACAGCTCGCCGAGAAAATGCGATTTAAGCAATACAATTAAAAATGCTTATAAAACATAAACCAAACGTTGGAGGTGGTCATTTCTTCATGCGCAGTGAATAACTCGGCACTCTAAAGCACCCGAGAGCGTTTTTTTCGATGCCAACCTAACCAGAGTGACGGGAGCGGCACAATTCAGAAAAAGTGCTCAGCTCGCCGAGAAAATGCGATTTAAGCAATAAAATTAAAAATGCTTATAAAACATAAACCAAACGTTGGAGGTGGTCATTTCTTAATGCGCAGTAATAAACTCGGCACTCTAAAGCACCCGTGAGCGTTTTTTTCGATGCCAACCTAACCAGAGTGACGGGCGCGGCACAATTCAGAAAAAGTGCTCAGCTCGCCGAGAAAATGCGATTTAAGCAATAAAATTAAAAATGCTTATAAAACATAAACCAAACGTTGGAGGTGGTCATTTCTTCATGCGCAGTGATAAAGTCGGCACTCTAAAGCACCCGAGAGCGTTTTTTTCGATGCCAACCTAACCAGAGTGACGGGAGCGGCACAATTCAGAAAAAGTCCTCAGCTCGCCGAGAAAATGCGATTTAAGCAATAAAATTAAAAATGCTTATAAAACATAAACCAAACGTTGGAGGTGGTCATTTCTTCATGCGCAGTGATAAACTCGGCACTCTAAAGCACCCGATAGCGTTTTTTTCGATGCCAACCTAACCAGAGTGACGGGAGCGGCACAATTCAGAAAAAGCGCTCAGCTCGCCGAGAAAATGCGATTTAAGCAATAAAATTAAAAATGCTTATAAAACATAAACCAAACGTTGGAGGTGGTCATTTCTTAATGCGCAGTAATAAACTCGGCACTCTAAAGCACCCGAGAGCGTTTTGTTCGATGCCAACCTAACCAGAGTGACGGGAGCGGCACAATTCAGAAAAAGTGCTCAGCTCGCCGAGAAAATGCGATTTAAGCAATACAATTAAAAATGCTTATAAAACATAAACCAAACGTTGGAGGTGGTCATTTCTTAATGCGCAGTAATAAACTCGGCACTCTAAAGCACCCGAGAGCGTTTTTTTCGATGCCAACCTAACCAGAGTGACGGGAGCGGCACAATTCAGAAAAAGTGCTCAGCTCGCCGAGAAAATGCGATTTAAGCAATAAAATTAAAAATGCTTATAAAACATAAACCAAACGTTGGAGGTGGTCATTTCTTAATGCGCAGTAATAAACTCGGCACTCTAAAGCACCCGAGAGCGTTTTTTTCGATGCCAACCTAACCAGAGTGACGGGAGCGGCACAATTCAGAAAAAGTGCTCAGCTCGCCGAGAAAATGCGATTTAAGCAATAAAATTAAAAATGCTTATAAAACATAAACCAAACGTTGGAGGTGGTCATTTCTTAATGCGCAGTAATAAACTCGGCACTCTAGAGCACCCGAGAGCGTTTTTTTCGATGCCAACCTAACCAGAGTGACGGGAGCGGCACAAATCAGAAAAAGTGCTCAGCTCGCCGAGAAAATGCGATTTAAGCAATAAAATTAAAAATGCTTATAAAACATAAACCAAACGTTGGAAGTGGTCATTTCTTCATGCGCAGTGATAAACTCGGCACTCTAAAGCACCCGAGAGCGTTTTTTTCGATGCCAACCTAACCAGAGTTACGGGAGCGGCACAATTCAGAAAAAGCGCTCAGCTCGCCGAGAAAATGCGATTTAAGAAATAAAATTAAAAATGCTTATAAAACATAAACCAAACGTTGGAGGTGGTCATTTCTTCATGCGCAGTGATAAACTCGGCACTCTAAAGCACCCGAGAGCGTTTTTTTCGATGCCAACCTAACCAGAGTGACGGGAGCGGCACAATTCAGAAAAAGCGCTCAGCTCGCCGAGAAAATGCGATTTAAGCAATAAAATTAAAAATGCTTATAAAACATAAACCAAACGTTGGAGGTGGTCATTTCTTAATGCGCAGTAATAAACTCGGCACTCTAAAGCACCCGAGAGCGTTTTTTTCGATGCCAACCTAACCAGAGTGACGGGAGCGGCACAATTCAGAAAAAGTGCTCAGCTCGCCGAGAAAATGCGATTTAAGCAATAAAATTAAAAATGCTTATAAAACATAAACCAAACGTTGGAGGTGGTCATTTCTCAATGCGCAGTAATAAACTCGGCACTCTAAAGCACCCGAGAGCGTTTTTTTCGATGCCAACCTAACCAGAGTGACGGGAGCGGCACAATTCAGAAAAAGTGCTCAGCTCGCCGAGAAAATGCGATTTAAGCAATAAAATTAAAAATGCTTATAAAACATAAACCAAACGTTGGAGGTGGTCATTTCTTAATGCGCAGTAATAAACTCGGCACTCTAGAGCACCCGAGAGCGTTTTTTTCGATGCCAACCTAACCAGAGTGACGGGAGCGGCACAATTCAGAAAAAGTGCTCAGCTCGCCGAGAAAATGCGATTTAAGCAATAAAATTAAAAATGCTTATAAAACATAAACCAAACGTTGGAAGTGGTCATTTCTTCATGCGCAGTGATAAACTCGGCACTCTAAAGCACCCGAGAGCGTTTTTTTCGATGCCAACCAGAGTTACGGGAGCGGCACAATTCAGAAAAAGCGCTCAGCTCGCCGAGAAAATGCGATTTAAGCAATAAAATTAAAAATGCTTATAAAACATAAACCAAACGTTGGAGGTGGTCATTTCTTCATGCGCAGTGATAAACTCGGCACTCTAAAGCACCCGAGAGCGTTTTTTTCGATGCCAACCTAACCAGAGTGACGGGAGCGGCACAATTCAGAAAAAGCGCTCAGCTCGCCGAGAAAATGCGATTTAAGCAATAAAATTAAAAATGCTTATAAAACATAAACCAAACGTTGGAGGTGGTCATTTCTTCATGCGCAGTGATAAACTCGGCACTCTAAAGCACCCGAGAGCGTTTTTTTCGATGCCAACCTAACCAGAGTGACGGGAGCGGCACAATTCAGAAAAAGTGCTCAGCTCGCCGAGAAAATGCGATTTAAGCAATAAAATTAAAAATGCTTATAAAACATAAACCAAACGTTGGAGGTGGTCATTTCTTAATGCGCAGTAATAAACTCGGCACTCTAAAGCACCCGAGAGCGTTTTTTTCGATGCGCCCCTAACCAGAGTGACGGGAGCGGCACAATTCAGAAAAAGTGCTCAGCTCGCCGAGAAAATGCGATTTAAGCAATAAAATTAAAAATGCTTATAAAACATAAACCAAACGTTGGAAGTGGTCATTTCTTCATGCGCAGTGATAAACTCGGCACTCTAAAGCACCCGAGAGCGTTTTTTTCGATGCCAACCTAACCAGAGTGACGGGAGCGGCACAATTCAGAAAAAGTGCTCAGCTCGCCGAGAAAATGCGATTTAAGCAATAAAATTAAAAATGCTTATTAAACATAAACCAAACGTTGGAGGTGGTCATTTCTTCATGCGCAGTGATAAACTCGGCACTCTAAAGCACCCGAGAGCGTTTTTTTCGATGCCAACCTGAGTGACGGGAGCGGCACAATTCAGAAAAAGTGCTCAGCTCGCCGAGAAAATGCGATTTAAGCAATAAAATTAAAAATGCTTATAAAACATAAACCAAACGTTGGAGGTGGTCATTTCTTCATATGCAGTGATAAACTCGGCACTCTAAAGCACCCGAGAGCGTTTTTTTCGATGCCAACCTAACCAGAGTGACGGGAGCGGCACAATTCAGAAAAAGTGCTCAGCTCGCCGAGAAAATGCGATTTAGGCAATAAAATTAAAAATGCTTATAAAACATAAACCAAACGTTGGAGGTGGTCTTTTCTTAATGCGCAGTAATAAACTCGGCACTCTAAAGCACCCGAGAGCGTTTTTTTCGATGCAAACCTAACCAGAGTGACGGGAGCGGCACAATTCAGAAAAAGCGCTCAGCTCGCCGAGAAAATGCGATTTAAGCAATAAAATTAAAAATGCTTATAAAACATAAACCAAACGTTGGAGGTGGTCATTTCTTCATGCGCAGTGAATAACTCGGCACTCTAAAGCACCCGAGAGCGTTTTTTTCGATGCCAAGTGACGGGAGCGGCACAATTCAGAAAAAGTGCTCAGCTCGCCGAGAAAATGCGATTTAGGCAATAAAATTAAAAATGCTTATAAAACATAAACCAAACGTTGGAGGTGGTCATTTCTTAATGTGCAGTAATAAACTCGGCACTCTAAAGCACCCGAGAGCGTTTTTTTCGATGCCAACCTAACCAGAGTGACGGGAGCGGCACAATTCAGAAAAAGCGCTCAGCTCGCCGAGAAAATGCGATTTAAGCAATAAAATTAAAAATGCTTATAAAACATAAACCAAACGTTGGAGGTGGTCATTTCTTCATGCGCAGTGAATAACTCGGCACTCTAAAGCACCCGAGAGCGTTTTTTTCGATGCCAAGTGACGGGAGCGGCACAATTCAGAAAAAGTGCTCAGCTCGCCGAGAATATGCGATTTAAGCAATAAAATTAAAAATGCTTATAAAACATAAACCAAACGTTGGAGGTGGTCATTTCTTAATGCGCAGTAATAAACTCGGCACTCTAAAGCACCCGAGAGCGTTTTTTTCGATGCCAACCTAACCAGAGTGACGGGAGCGGCACAATTCAGAAAAAGTGCTCAGCTCGCCGAGAAAATGCGATTTAAGCAATAAAATTAAAAATGCTTATTAAACATAAACCAAACGTTGGAGGTGGTCATTTCTTAATGCGCAGTAATAAACTCGGCACTCTAAAGCACCCGAGAGCGTTTTTTTCGATGCCAACCTAACCAGAGTGACGGGAGCGGCACAATTCAGAAAAAGTGCTCAGCTCGCCGAGAAAATGCGATTTAAGCAATAAAATTAAAAATGCTTATAAAACATAAACCAAACGTTGGAGGTGGTCATTTCTTAATGCGCAGTAATAAACTCGGCACTCTAAAGCACCCGAGAGCGTTTTTTTCGATGCCAACCTAACCAGAGTTACGGGAGCGGCACAATTCAGAAAAAGCGCTCAGCTCGCCGAGAAAATGCGATTTAAGCAATAAAATTAAAAATGCTTATAAAACATAAACCAAACGTTGGAGGTGGTCATTTCTTCATGCGCAGTGAATAACTCGGCACTCTAAAGCACCCGAGAGCGTTTTTTTCGATGCCAACCTAACCAGAGTGACGGGAGCGGCACAATTCAGAAAAAGTGCTCAGCTCGCCGAGAAAATGCGATTTAAGCAATAAAATTAAAAATGCTTATAAAACATAAACCAAACGTTGGAGGTGGTCATTTCTTAATGCGCAGTAATAAACTCGGCACTCTAAAGCACCCGTGAGCGTTTTTTTCGATGCCAACCTAACCAGAGTGACGGGAGCGGCACAATTCAGAAAAAGTGCTCAGCTCGCCGAGAAAATGCGATTTAAGCAATAAAATTAAAAATGCTTATAAAACATAAACCAAACGTTGGAGGTGGTCATTTCTTCATGCGCAGTGATAAAGTCGGCACTCTAAAGCACCCGAGAGCGTTTTTTTCGATGCCAACCTAACCAGTGACGGGAGCGGCACAATTCAGAAAAAGTGCTCAGCTCGCCGAGAAAATGCGATTTAAGCAATAAAATTAAAAATGCTTATTAAATATAAACCAAACGTTGGAGGTGGTCATTTCTTCATGCGCAGTGATAAACTCGGCACTCTAAAGCACCCGAGAGCGTTTTTTTCGATGCCAACCTAACCAGAGTGACGGGAGCGGCACAATTCAGAAAAAGTGCTCAGCTCGCCGAGAAAATGCGATTTAAGCAATAAAATTAAAAATGCTTATAAAACATAAACCAAACGTTGGAGGTGGTCATTTCTTAATGCGCAGTAATAAACTCGGCACTCTAAAGCACCCGAGAGCGTTTTTTTCGATGCCAACCTAACCAGAGTGACGGGAGCGGCACAATTCAGAAAAAGTGCTCAGCTCGCCGAGAAAATGCGATTTAAGCAATAAAATTAAAAATGCTTATTAAACATAAACCAAACGTTGGAGGTGGTCATTTCTTCATGCGCAGTGAATAACTCGGCACTCTAAAGCACCCGAGAGCGTTTTTTTCGATGCCAACCTAACCAGAGTGACGGGAGCGGCACAATTCAGAAAAAGCGCTCAGCTCGCCGAGAAAATGCGATTTAAGCAATAAAATTAAAAATGCTTATAAAACATAAACCAAACGTTGGAGGTGGTCATTTCTTAATGCGCAGTAATAAACTCGGCACTCTAAAGCACCCGAGAGCGTTTTTTTCGATGCCAACCTAACCAGAGTGACGGGAGCGGCACAATTCAGAAAAAGTGCTCAGCTCGCCGAGAAAATGCGATTTAAGCAATAAAATTAAAAATGCTTATTAAACATAAACCAAACGTTGGAGGTGGTCATTTCTTCATGCGCAGTGAATAACTCGGCACTCTAAAGCACCCGAGAGCGTTTTTTTCGATGCCAACCTAACCAGAGTGACGGGAGCGGCACAATTCAGAAAAAGCGCTCAGCTCGCCGAGAAAATGCGATTTAAGCAATAAAATTAAAAATGCTTATAAAACATAAACCAAACGTTGGAGGTGGTCATTTCTTAATGCGCAGTAATAAACTCGGCACTCTAAAGCACCCGAGAGCGTTTTTTTCGATGCCAACCTAACCAGAGTGACGGGAGCGGCACAATTCAGAAAAAGTGCTCAGCTCGCCGAGAAAATGCGATTTAAGCAATAAAATTAAAAATGCTTATAAAACATAAACCAAACGTTGGAGGTGGTCATTTCTTAATGCGCAGTAATAAACTCGGCACTCTAAAGCACCCGAGAGCGTTTTTTTCAATGCCAACCTAACCAGAGTGACGGGAGCGGCACAATTCAGAAAAAGTGCTCAGCTCGCCGAGAAAATGCGATTTAAGCAATAAAATTAAAAATGCTTATTAAACATAAACCAAACGTTGGAGGTGGTCATTTCTTCATGCGCAGTGAATAACTCGGCACTCTAAAGCACCCGATAGCGTTTTTTTCGATGCCAACCTAACCAGAGTGACGGGAGCGGCACAATTCAGAAAAAGTGCTCAGCTCGCCGAGAAAATGCGATTTAAGCAATAAAATTAGAAATGCTTATAAAACATAAACCAAACGTTGGAGGTGGTCATTTCTTAATGCGCAGTAATAAACTCGGCACTCTAAAGCACCCGAGAGCGTTTTTTTCGATGCCAACCTAACCAGAGTGACGGGAGCGGCACAATTCAGAAAAAGTGCTCAGCTCGCCGAGAAAATGCGATTTAAGCAATAAAATTAAAAATGCTTATTAAACATAAACCAAACGTTGGAGGTGGTCATTTCTTCATGCGCAGTGAATAACTCGGCACTCTAAAGCACCCGATAGCGTTTTTTTCGATGCCAACCTAACCAGAGTGACGGGAGCGGCACAATTCAGAAAAAGTGCTCAGCTCGCCGAGAAAATGCGATTTAAGCAATAAAATTAGAAATGCTTATAAAACATAAACCAAACGTTGGAAGTGGTCATTTCTTAATGCGCAGTAATAAACTCGGCACTCTAAAGCACCCGAGAGCGTTTTTTTCGATGCCAACCTAACCAGAGTGACGGGAGCGGCACAATTCAGAAAAAGTGCTCAGCTCGCCGAGAAAATGCGATTTAAGCAATAAAATTAAAAATGCTTATAAAACATAAACCAAACGTTGGAGGTGGTCATTTCTTAATGCGCAGTAATAAACTCGGCACTCTAAAGCACCCGAGAGCGTTTTTTTTCGATGCCAACCTAACCAGAGTGACGGGAGCGGCACAATTCAGAAAAAGCGCTCAGCTCGCCGAGAAAATGCGATTTAAGCAATAAAATTAAAAATGCTTATAAAACATAAACCAAACGTTGGAGGTGGTCATTTCTTCGTGCGCAGTGAATAACTCGGCACTCTAAAAGCACCCGAGAGCGTTTTTTTCGATGCCAACCTAACCAGAGTGACGGGAGCGGCACAATTCAGAAAAAGTGCTCAGCTCGCCGAGAAAATGCGATTTAAGCAATAAAATTAAAAATGCTTATAAAACATAAACCAAACGTTGGAGGTGGTCATTTCTTAATGCGCAGTAATAAACTCGGCACTCTAAAGCACCCGAGAGCGTTTTTTTCGATGCCAACCTAACCAGAGTGACGGGAGCGGCACAATTCAGAAAAAGTGCTCAGCTCGCCGAGAAAATGCGATTTAGGCAATAAAATTAAAACTGCTTATAAAACATAAACCAAACGTTGGAGGTGGTCATTTCTTAATGCGCAGTAATAAACTCGGCACTCTAAAGCACCCGAGAGCGTTTTTTTCGATGCCAACCTAACCAGAGTGACGGGAGCGGCACAATTCAGAAAAAGCGCTCAGCTCGCCGAGAAAATGCGATTTAAGCAATAAAATTAAAAATGCTTATAAAACATAAACCAAACGTTGGAGGTGGTCATTTCTTCATGCGCAGTGAATAACTCGGCACTCTAAAGCACCCGAGAGCGTTTTTTTCGATGCCAAGTGACGGGAGAGGCACAATTCAGAAAAAGTGCTCAGCTCGCCGAGAAAATGCGATTTAAGCAATAAAATTAAAAATGCTTATAAAACATAAACCAAACGTTGGAGGTGGTCATTTCTTAATGCGCAGTAATAAACTCGGCACTCTAAAGCACCCGAGAGCGTTTTTTTCGATGCCAACCTAACCAGAGTGACGGGAGCGGCACAATTCAGAAAAAGTGCTCAGCTCGCCGAGAAAATGCGATTTAAGCAATAAAATTAAAAATGCTTATAAAACATAAACCAAACGTTGGAGGTGGTCATTTCTTAATGCGCAGTAATAAACTCGGCACTCTAAAGCACCCGAGAGCGTTTTTTTCGATGCCAACCTAACCAGAGTGACGGGAGCGGCACAATTCAGAAAAAGTGCTCAGCTCGCCGAGAAAATGCGATTTAAGCAATAAATGTTAAAAATGCTTATTAAACATAAACCAAACGTTGGAGGTGGTCATTTCTTCATGCGCAGTGAATAACTCGGCACTCTAAAGCACCCGAGAGCGTTTTTTTCGATGTCAACCTAACCAGAGTAACGGGAGCGGCACAATTCAGAAAAAGTGCTCAGCTCGCCGAGAAAATGCGATTTAAGCAATAAAATTAAAAATGCTTATAAAACATAAACCAAACGTTGGAGGTGGTCATTTCTTAATGCGCAGTAATAAACTCGGCACTCTAAAGCACCCGAGAGCGTTTTTTTCGATGCCAACCTAACCAGAGTGACGGGAGCGGCACAATTCAGAAAAAGTGCTCAGCTCGCCGAGAAAATGCGATTTAAGCAATAAAATTAAAAATGCTTATAAAACATAAACCAAACGTTGGAGGTGGTCATTTCTTAATGCGCAGTAATAAACTCGGCACTCTAAAGCACCCGAGAGCGTTTTTTTCGATGCCAACCTAACCAGAGTTACGGGAGCGGCACAATTCAGAAAAAGCGCTCAGCTCGCCGAGAAAATGCGATTTAAGCAATAAAATTAAAAATGCTTATAAAACATAAACCAAACGTTGGAGGTGGTCATTTCTTAATGCGCAGTGAATAACTCGGCACTCTAAAGCACCCGAGAGCGTTTTTTTTCGATGCCAACCTAACCAGAGTGACGGGAGCGGCACAATTCAGAAAAAGTGCTCAGCTTTCCGAGAAAATGCGATTTAAGCAATAAAATTAAAAATGCTTATAAAACATAAACCAAACGTTGGAGGTGGTCATTTCTTAATGCGCAGTAATAAACTCGGCACTCTAAAGCACCCGTGAGCGTTTTTTTCGATGCCAACCTAACCAGAGTGACGGGAGCGGCACAATTCAGAAAAAGTGCTCAGCTCGCCGAGAAAATGCGATTTAAGCAATAAAATTAAAAATGCTTATTAAACATAAACCAAACGGTGGAGGTGGTCATTTCTTCATGCGCAGTGAATAACTCGGCACTCTAAAGCACCCGAGAGCGTTTTTTTCGATGCCAACCTAACCAGAGTGACGGGAGCGGCACAATTCAGAAAAAGCGCTCAGCTCGCCGAGAAAATGCGATTTAAGCAATAAAATTAAAAATGCTTATTAAACATAAACCAAACGTTGGAGGTGGTCATTTCTTAATGCGCAGTAATAAACTCGGCACTCTAGAGCACCCGAGAGCGTTTTTTTCGATGCCAACCTAACCAGAGTGACGGGAGCGGCACAATTCAGAAAAAGTGCTCAGCTCGCCGAGAAAATGCGATTTAAGCAATAAAATTAAAAATGCTTATAAAACATAAACCAAACGTTGGAGGTGGCCATTTCTTCATGCGCAGTGAATAACTCGGCACTCTAAAGCACCCGAGAGCGTTTTTTTCGATGCCAACCTAACCAGAGTGACGGGAGCGGCACAATTCAGAAAAAGTGCTCAGCTCGCCGAGAAAATGCGATTTAAGCAATAAAATTAAAAATGCTTATAAAACATAAACCAAACGTTGGAGGTGGTCATTTCTTAGTGCGCAGTAATAAACTCGGCACTCTAGAGCACCCGAGAGCGTTTTTTTCGATGCCAACCTAACCAGAGTGACGGGAGCGGCACAATTCAGAAAAAGTGCTCAGCTCGCCGAGAAAATGCGATTTAAGCAATAAAATTAAAAATGCTTATAAAACATAAACCAAACGTTGGAAGTGGTCATTTCTTCATGCGCAGTGATAAACTCGGCACTCTAAAGCACCCGAGAGCGTTTTTTTCGATGCCAACCTAACCAGAGTTACGGGAGCGGCACAATTCAGAAAAAGCGCTCAGCTCGCCGAGAAAATGCGATTTAAGCAATAAAATTAAAAATGCTTATAAAACATAAACCAAACGTTGGAGGTGGTCATTTCTTCATGCGCAGTGATAAACTCGGCACTCTAAAGCACCCGAGACCGTTTTTTTCGATGCCAACCTAACCAGAGTGACGGGAGCGGCACAATTCAGAAAAAGTGCTCAGCTCGCCGAGAAAATGCGATTTAAGCAATAAAATTAAAAATGCTTATAAAACATAAACCAAACGTTGGAGGTGGTCATTTCTTCATGCGCAGTGAATAACTCGGCACTCTAAAGCACCCGAGAGCGTTTTTTTCGATGCCAACCTAACCAGAGTGACGGGAGCGGCACAATTCAGAAAAAATGCTCAGCTCGCCGAGAAAATGCGATTTAAGCAATAAAATTAAAAATGCTTATAAAACATAAACCAAACGTTGGAGGTGGTCATTTCTTAATGCGCAGTAATAAACTCGGCACTCTAAAGCACCCGAGAGCGTTTTTTTCGATGCCAACCTAACCAGAGTGACGGGAGCGGCACAATTCAGAAAAAGTGCTCAGCTCGCCGAGAAAATGCGATTTAAGCAATAAAATTAAAACTGCTTATAAAACATAAACCAAACGTTGGAAGTGGTCATTTCTTCATGCGCAGTGATAAACTCGGCACTCTAAAGCACCCGAGAGCGTTTTTTTCGATGCAAACCTAACCAGAGTTACGGGAGCGGCACAATTCAGAAAAAGCGCTCAGCTCGCCGAGAAAATGCGATTTAAGCAATAAAATTAAAAATGCTTATAAATATAAACCAAACGTTGGAAGTGGTCATTTCTTCATGCGCAGTGATAAACTCGGCACTCTAAAGCACCCGAGAGCGTTTTTTTCGATGCCAACCTAACCAGAGTTACGGGAGCGGCACAATTCAGAAAAAGCGCTCAGCTCGCCGAGAAAATGCGATTTAAGCAATAAAATTAAAAATGCTTATAAAACATAAACCAAACGTTGGAAGTGGTCATTTCTTCATGCGCAGTGATAAACTCGGCACTCTAAAGCACCCGAGAGCGTTTTTTTCGATGCCAACCTAACCAGAGTTACGGGAGCGGCACAATTCAGAAAAAGCGCTCAGCTCGCCGAGAAAATGCGATTTAAGCAATAAAATTAAAAATGCTTATAAAACATAAACCAAACGTTGGAGGTGGTCATTTCTTCATGCGCAGTGATAAACTCGGCACTCTAAAGCACCCGAGACCGTTTTTTTCGATGCCAACCTAACCAGAGTGACGGGAGCGGCACAATTCAGAAAAAGTGCTCAGCTCGCCGAGAAAATGCGATTTAAGCAATAAAATTAAAAATGCTTATAAAACATAAACCAAACGTTGGAGGTGGTCATTTCTTCATGCGCAGTGAATAACTCGGCACTCTAAAGCACCCGAGAGCGTTTTTTTCGATGCCAACCTAACCAGAGTGACGGGAGCGGCACAATTCAGAAAAAATGCTCAGCTCGCCGAGAAAATGCGATTTAAGCAATAAAATTAAAAATGCTTATAAAACATAAACCAAACGTTGGAGGTGGCCATTTCTTAATGCGCAGTAATAAACTCGGCACTCTAGAGCACCCGAGAGCGTTTTTTTCGATGCCAACCTAACCAGAGTGACGGGAGCGGCACAATTCAGAAAAAGTGCTCAGCTCGCCGAGAAAATGCGATTTAAGCAATAAAATTAAAAATGCTTATAAAACATAAACCAAACGTTGGAAGTGGTCATTTCTTCATGCGCAGTGATAAACTCGGCACTCTAAAGCACCCGAGAGCGTTTTTTTCGATGCCAACCTAACCAGAGTTACGGGAGCGGCACAATTCAGAAAAAGCGCTCAGCTCGCCGAGAAAATGCGATTTAAGCAATAAAATTAAAAATGCTTATAAAACATAAACCAAACGTTGGAAGTGGTCATTTCTTCATGCGCAGTGATAAACTCGGCACTCTAAAGCACCCGAGAGCGTTTTTTTCGATGCCAACCTAACCAGAGTTACGGGAGCGGCACAATTCAGAAAAAGCGCTCAGCTCGCCGAGAAAATGCGATTTAAGCAATAAAATTAAAAATGCTTATAAAACATAAACCAAACGTTGGAGGTGGTCATTTCTTCATGCGCAGTGATAAACTCGGCACTCTAAAGCACCCGAGAGCGTTTTTTTCGATGCCAACCTAACCAGTGTGACGGGAGCGGCACAATTCAGAAAAAGCGCTCAGCTCGCCGAGAAAATGCGATTTAAGCAATAAAATTAAAAATGCTTATAAAACAAACCAAACGTTGGAGGTGGTCATTTCTTCATGCGCAGTGATAAACTCGGCACTCTAAAGCACCCGAGAGCGTTTTTTTCGATGCCAACCTAACCAGAGTGACGGGAGCGGCACAATTCAGAAAAAGTGCTCAGCTCGCCGAGAAAATGCGATTTAAGCAATAAAATTAAAAATGCTTATAAAACATAAACCAAACGTTGGAGGTGGTCATTTCTCCATGCGCAGTGAATAACTCGGCACTCTAAAGCACCCGAGAGCGTTTTTTTTCGATGCCAACCTAACCAGAGTGACGGGAGCGGCACAATTCAGAAAAAGTGCTCAGCTCGCCGAGAAAATGCGATTTAAGCAATAAAATTAAAAATGCTTATAAAACATAAACCAAACGTTGGAGGTGGTCATTTCTTAATGCGCAGTAATAAACTCGGCACTCTAAAGCACCCGTGAGCGTTTTTTTCGATGCCAACCTAACCAGAGTGACGGGAGCGGCACAATTCGGAAAAAGTGCTCAGCTCGCCGAGAAAATGCGATTTAAGCAATAAAATTAAAAATGCTTATAAAACATAAACCAAACGTTGGAGGTGGTCATTTCTTAATGCGCAGTAATAAACTCGGCACTCTAAAGCACCCGAGAGCGTTTTTTTCGATGCCAACCTAACCAGAGTGACGGGAGCGGCACAATTCAGAAAAAGCGCTCAGCTCGCCGAGAAAATGCGATTTAAGCAATAAAATTAAAAATGCTTATAAAACATAAACCAAACGTTGGAGGTGGTCATTTCTTTGTGCGCAGTGAATAACTCGGCACTCTAAAGCACCCGATAGCGTTTTTTTCGATGCCAACCTAACCAGAGTGACGGGAGCGGCACAATTCAGAAAAAGTGCTCAGCTCGCCGGGAAAATGCGATTTAAGCAATAAAATTAAAAATGCTTATAAAACATAAACCAAACGTTGGAGGTGGTCATTTCTTAATGCGCAGTAATAAACTCGGCACTCTAAAGCACCCGAGAGCGTTTTTTTCGATGCCAACCTAACCAGAGTGACGGGAGCGGCACAATTCAGAAAAAGTGCTCAGCTCGCCGAGAAAATGCGATTTAGGCAATAAAATTAAAAATGCTTATAAAACATAAACCAAACGTTGGAGGTGGTCATTTCTTAATGCGCAGTAATAAACTCGGCACTCTAAAGCACCCGAGAGCGTTTTTTTCGATGCCAACCTAACCAGAGTGACGGGAGCGGCACAATTCAGAAAAAGCGCTCAGCTCGCCGAGAAAATGCGATTTAAGCAATAAAATTAAAAATGCTTATAAAACATAAACCAAACGTTGGAGGTGGTCATTTCTTCATGCGCAGTGAATAACTCGGCACTCTAAAGCACCCGAGAGCGTTTTTTTCGATGCCAACCTAACCAGAGTGACGGGAGCGGCACAATTCAGAAAAAGTGCTCAGCTCGCCGAGAAAATGCGATTTAAGCAATAAAATTAAAAATGCTTATAAAACATAAACCAAACGTTGGAGGTGGTCATTTCTTAATGCGCAGTAATAAACTCGGCACTCTAAAGCACCCGAGAGCGTTTTTTTCGATGCCAACCTAACCAGAGTGACGGGAGCGGCACAATTCAGAAAAAGTGCTCAGCTCGCCGAGAAAATGCGATTTAAGCAATAAAATTAAAAATGCTTATTAAACATAAACCAAACGTTGGAGGTGGTCATTTCTTCATGCGCAGTGAATAACTCGGCACTCTAAAGCACCCGATAGCGTTTTTTTCGATGCCAACCTAACCAGAGTGACGGGAGCGGCACAATTCAGAAAAAGTGCTCAGCTCGCCGAGAAAATGCGATTTAAGCAATACAATTAAAAATGCTTATAAAACATAAACCAAACGTTGGAGGTGGTCATTTCTTAATGCGCAGTAATAAACTCGGCACTCTAAAGCACCCGAGAGCGTTTTTTTCGATGCCAACCTAACCAGAGTGACGGGAGCGGCACAATTCAGAAAAAGTGCTCAGCTCACCGAGAAAATGCGATTTAGGCAATAAAATTAAAAATGCTTATAAAACATAAACCAAACGTTGGAGGTGGTCATTTCTTAATGCGCAGTAATAAACTCAGCACTCTAAAGCACCCGAGAGCGTTTTTTTCGATGCCAACCTAACCAGAGTGACGGGAGCGGCACAATTCAGAAAAAGCGCTCAGCTCGCCGAGAAAATGCGATTTAAGCAATAAAATTAAAAATGCTTATAAAACATAAACCAAACGTTGGAGGTGGTCATTTCTTCATGCGCAGTGAATAACTCGGCACTCTAAAGCACCCGAGAGCGTTTTTTTCGATGCCAAGTGACGGGAGCGGCACAATTCAGAAAAAGTGCTCAGCTCGCCGAGAAAATGCGATTTAAGCAATAAAATTAAAAATGCTTATAAAACATAAACCAAACGTTGGAGGTGGTCATTTCTTAATGCGCAGTAATAAACTCGGCACTCTAAAGCACCCGAGAGCGTTTTTTTCGATGCCAACCTAACCAGAGTGACGGGAGCGGCACAATTCAGAAAAAGTGCTCAGCTCGCCGAGAAAATGCGATTTAAGCAATAAAATTAAAAATGCTTATAAAACATAAACCAAACGTTGGAGGTGGTCATTTCTTAATGCGCAGTAATAAACTCGGCACTCTAAAGCACCCGAGAGCGTTTTTTTCGATGCCAACCTAACCAGAGTGACGGGAGCGGCACAATTCAGAAAAAGTGCTCAGCTCGCCGACAAAATGCGATTTAAGCAATAAAATTAAAAATGTTTATTAAACATAAACCAAACGTTGGAGGTGGTCATTTCTTCATGCGCAGTGAATAACTCGGCACTCTAAAGCACCCGATAGCGTTTTTTTCGATGCCAACCTAACCAGAGTGACGGGAGCGGCACAATTCAGAAAAAGTGCTCAGCTCGACGAGAAAATGCGATTTAAGCAATAAAATTAAAAATGCTTATAAAACATAAACCAAACGTTGGAGGTGGTCATTTCTTAATGCGCAGTAATAAACTCGGCACTCTAAAGCACCCGAGAGCGTTTTTTTCGATGCCAACCTAACCAGAGTGACGGGAGCGGCACAATTCAGAAAAAGTGCTCAGCTCGCCGAGAAAATGCGATTTAAGCAATAACATTAAAAATGCTTATAAAACATAAACCAAACGTTGGAGGTGGTCATTTCTTAATGCGCAGTAATAAACTCGGCACTCTAAAGCACCCGAGAGCGTTTTTTTCGATGCCAACCTAACCAGAGTGACGGGAGCGGCACAATTCAGAAAAAGTGCTCAGCTCGCCGAGAAAATGCGATTTAAGCAATAAAATTAAAAATGCTTATTAAACATAAACCAAACGTTGGAGGTGGTCATTTCTTCATGCGCAGTGAATAACTCGGCACTCTAAAGCACCCAAAAGCGTTTTTTTCGGTGCCAACCTAACCAGAGTGACGGGAGCGGCACAATTCAGAAAAAGTGCTCAGCTCGCCGAGAAAATGCGATTTAAGCAATAAAATTAAAAATGCTTATAAAACATAAACCAAACGTTGGAGGTGGTCATTTCTTAATGCGCAGTAATAAACTCGGCACTCTAAAGCACCCGAGAGCGTTTTTTTCGATGCCAACCTAACCAGAGTGACGGGAGCGGCACAATTCAGAAAAAGTGCTCAGCTCGCCGAGAAAATGCGATTTAAGCAATAAAATAAAAAATGCTTATAAAACATAAACCAAACGTTGGAGGTGGTCATTTCTTAATGCGCAGTAATAAACTCGGCACTCTAAAGCACCCGAGAGCGTTTTTTTCGATGCCAACCTAACCAGAGTGACGGGAGCGGCACAATTCAGAAAAAGTGCTCAGCTCACCGAGAAAATGCGATTTAGGCAATAAAATTAAAAATGCTTATAAAACATAAACCAAACGTTGGAGGTGGTCATTTCTTAATGCGCAGTAATAAACTCAGCACTCTAAAGCACCCGAGAGCGTTTTTTTCGATGCCAACCTAACCAGAGTGACGGGAGCGGCACAATTCAGAAAAAGCGCTCAGCTCGCCGAGAAAATGCGATTTAAGCAATAAAATTAAAAATGCTTATAAAACATAAACCAAACGTTGGAGGTGGTCATTTCTTCATGCGCAGTGAATAACTCGGCACTCTAAAGCACCCGAGAGCGTTTTTTTCGATGCCAAGTGACGGGAGCGGCACAATTCAGAAAAAGTGCTCAGCTCGCCGAGAAAATGCGATTTAAGCAATAAAATTAAAAATGCTTATAAAACATAAACCAAACGTTGGAGGTGGTCATTTCTTAATGCGCAGTAATAAACTCGGCACTCTAAAGCACCCGAGAGCGTTTTTTTCGATGCCAACCTAACCAGAGTGACGGGAGCGGCACAATTCAGAAAAAGTGCTCAGCTCGCCGAGAAAATGCGATTTAAGCAATAAAATTAAAAATGCTTATAAAACATAAACCAAACGTTGGAGGTGGTCATTTCTTAATGCGCAGTAATAAACTCGGCACTCTAAAGCACCCGAGAGCGTTTTTTTCGATGCCAACCTAACCAGAGTGACGGGAGCGGCACAATTCAGAAAAAGTGCTCAGCTCGCCGACAAAATGCGATTTAAGCAATAAAATTAAAAATGTTTATTAAACATAAACCAAACGTTGGAGGTGGTCATTTCTTCATGCGCAGTGAATAACTCGGCACTCTAAAGCACCCGATAGCGTTTTTTTCGATGCCAACCTAACCAGAGTGACGGGAGCGGCACAATTCAGAAAAAGTGCTCAGCTCGACGAGAAAATGCGATTTAAGCAATAAAATTAAAAATGCTTATAAAACATAAACCAAACGTTGGAGGTGGTCATTTCTTAATGCGCAGTAATAAACTCGGCACTCTAAAGCACCCGAGAGCGTTTTTTTCGATGCCAACCTAACCAGAGTGACGGGAGCGGCACAATTCAGAAAAAGTGCTCAGCTCGCCGAGAAAATGCGATTTAAGCAATAACATTAAAAATGCTTATAAAACATAAACCAAACGTTGGAGGTGGTCATTTCTTAATGCGCAGTAATAAACTCGGCACTCTAAAGCACCCGAGAGCGTTTTTTTCGATGCCAACCTAACCAGAGTGACGGGAGCGGCACAATTCAGAAAAAGTGCTCAGCTCGCCGAGAAAATGCGATTTAAGCAATAAAATTAAAAATGCTTATTAAACATAAACCAAACGTTGGAGGTGGTCATTTCTTCATGCGCAGTGAATAACTCGGCACTCTAAAGCACCCAAAAGCGTTTTTTTCGGTGCCAACCTAACCAGAGTGACGGGAGCGGCACAATTCAGAAAAAGTGCTCAGCTCGCCGAGAAAATGCGATTTAAGCAATAAAATTAAAAATGCTTATAAAACATAAACCAAACGTTGGAGGTGGTCATTTCTTAATGCGCAGTAATAAACTCGGCACTCTAAAGCACCCGAGAGCGTTTTTTTCGATGCCAACCTAACCAGAGTGACGGGAGCGGCACAATTCAGAAAAAGTGCTCAGCTCGCCGAGAAAATGCGATTTAAGCAATAAAATAAAAAATGCTTATAAAACATAAACCAAACGTTGGAGGTGGTCATTTCTTAATGCGCAGTAATAAACTCGGCACTCTAAAGCACCCGAGAGCGTTTTTTTCGATGCCAACCTAACCAGAGTGACGGGAGCGGCACAATTCAGAAAAAGTGCTCAGCTCACCGAGAAAATGCGATTTAGGCAATAAAATTAAAAATGCTTATAAAACATAAACCAAACGTTGGAGGTGGTCATTTCTTAATGCGCAGTAATAAACTCAGCACTCTAAAGCACCCGAGAGCGTTTTTTTCGATGCCAACCTAACCAGAGTGACGGGAGCGGCACAATTCAGAAAAAGCGCTCAGCTCGCCGAGAAAATGCGATTTAAGCAATAAAATTAAAAATGCTTATAAAACATAAACCAAACGTTGGAGGTGGTCATTTCTTCATGCGCAGTGAATAACTCGGCACTCTAAAGCACCCGAGAGCGTTTTTTTCGATGCCAAGTGACGGGAGCGGCACAATTCAGAAAAAGTGCTCAGCTCGCCGAGAAAATGCGATTTAAGCAATAAAATTAAAAATGCTTATAAAACATAAACCAAACGTTGGAGGTGGTCATTTCTTAATGCGCAGTAATATACTCGGCACTCTAAAGCACCCGAGAGCGTTTTTTTCGATGCCAACCTAACCAGAGTGACGGGAGCGGCACAATTCAGAAAAAGTGCTCAGCTCGCCGAGAAAATGCGATTTAGGCAATAAAATTAAAAATGCTTATAAAACATAAACCAAACGTTGGAGGTGGTCATTTCTTAATGCGCAGTAATAAACTCGGCACTCTAAAGCACCCGAGAGCGTTTTTTTCGATGCCAACCTAACCAGAGTGACGGGAGCGGCACAATTCAGAAAAAGCGCTCAGCTCGCCGAGAAAATGCGATTTAAGCAATAAAATTAAAAATGCTTATAAAACATAAACCAAACGTTGGAGGTGGTCATTTCTTCATGCGCAGTGAATAACTCGGCACTCTAAAGCACCCGAGAGCGTTTTTTTCGATGCCAAGTGACGGGAGCGGCACAATTCAGAAAAAGTGCTCAGCTCGCCGAGAAAATGCGATTTAAGCAATAAAATTAAAAATGCTTATAAAACATAAACCAAACGTTGGAGGTGGTCATTTCTTAATGCGCAGTAATAAACTCGGCACTCTAAAGCACCCGAGAGCGTTTTTTTCGATGCCAACCTAACCAGAGTGACGGGAGCGGCACAATTCAGAAAAAGTGCTCAGCTCGCCGAGAAAATGCGATTTAAGCAATAAAATTAAAAATGCTTGTAAAACATAAACCAAACGTTGGAGGTGGTCATTTCCAAATGCGCAGTAATAAACTCGGCACTCTAAAGCACCCGAGAGCGTTTTTTTCGATGCCAACCTAACCAGAGTGACGGGAGCGGCACAATTCAGAAAAAGTGCTCAGCTCGCCGAGAAAATGCGATTTAAGCAATAAAATTAAAAATGCTTATTAAACATAAACCAAACGTTGGAGGTGGTCATTTCTTCATGCGCAGTGAATAACTCGGCACTCTAAAGCACCCAAAAGCGTTTTTTTCGATGCCAACCTAACCAGAGTGACGGGAGCGGCACAATTCAGAAAAAGTGCTCAGCTCGCCGAGAAAATGCGATTTAAGCAATAAAATTAAAAATGCTTATAAAACATAAACCAAACGTTGGAGGTGGTCATTTCTTAATGCGCAGTAATAAACTCGGCACTCTAAAGCACCCGAGAGCGTTTTTTTCGATGCCAACCTAACCAGAGTGACGGGAGCGGCACAATTCAGAAAAAGTGCTCAGCTCGCCGAGAAAATGCGATTTAAGCAATAAAATTAAAAATGCTTATAAAACATAAACCAAACGTTGGAGGTGGTCATTTCTTAATGCGCAGTAATAAACTCGGCACTCTAAAGCACCCGAGAGCGTTTCTTTCGATGCCAACCTAACCAGAGTGACGGGAGCGGCACAATTCAGAAAAAGCGCTCAGCTCGCCGAGAAAATGCGATTTAAGCAATAAAATTAAAAATGCTTATAAAACATAAACCAAACGTTGGAGGTGGTCATTTCTTCGTGCGCAGTGAATAACTCGGCACTATAAAGCACCCGAGAGCGTTTTTTTCGATGCCAACCTAACCAGAGTGACGGGAGCGGCACAATTCAGAAAAAGTGCTCAGCTCGCCGAGAAAATGCGATTTAAGCAATAAAATTAAAAATGCTTATAAAACATAAACCAAACGTTGGAGGTGGTCATTTCTTAATGCGCAGTAATAAACTCGGCACTCTAAAGCACCCGAGAGCGTTTTTTTCGATGCCAACCTAACCAGAGTGACGGGAGCGGCACAATTCAGAAAAAGTGCTCAGCTCGCCGAGAAAATGCGATTTAGGCAATAAAATTAAAAATGCTTATAAAACATAAACCAAACGTTGGAGGTGGTCATTTCTTAATGCGCAGTAATAAACTCGGCACTCTAAAGCACCCGAGAGCGTTTTTTTCGATGCCAACCTAACCAGAGTGACGGGAGCGGCACAATTCAGAAAAAGCGCTCAGCTCGCCGAGAAAATGCGATTTAAGCAATAAAATTAAAAATGCTTATAAAACATAAACCAAACGTTGGAGGTGGTCATTTCTTCATGCGCAGTGAATAACTCGGCACTCTAAAGCACCCGAGAGCGTTTTTTTCGATGCCAAGTGACGGGAGCGGCACAATTCAGAAAAAGTGCTCAGCTCGCCGAGAAAATGCGATTTAAGCAATAAAATTAAAAATGCTTATAAAACATAAACCAAACGTTGGAGGTGGTCATTTCTTAATGCGCAGTAATAAACTCGGCACTCTAAAGCACCCGAGAGCGTTTTTTTCGATGCCAACCTAACCAGAGTGACGGGAGCGGCACAATTCAGAAAAAGTGCTCAGCTCGCCGAGAAAATGCGATTTAAGCAATAAAATTAAAAATGCTTATAAAACATAAACCAAACGTTGGAGGTGGTCATTTCTTCATGCGCAGTGATAAACTCGGCACTCTAAAGCACCCGAGAGCGTTTTTTTCGATGCCAACCTAACCAGAGTGACGGGAGCGGCACAATTCAGAAAAAGTGCTCAGCTCGCCGAGAAAATGCGATTTAAGCAATAAAATTAAAAATGCTTATAAAACATAAACCAAACGTTGGAGGTGGTCATTTATTCATGCGCAGTGAATAACTCGGCACTCTAAAGCACCCGAGAGCGTTTTTTTCGATGCCAACCTAACCAGAGTGACGGGAGCGGCACAATTCAGAAAAAGTGCTCAGCTCGCCGAGAAAATGCGATTTAAGCAATAAAATTAAAAATGCTTATAAAACATAAACCAAACGTTGGAGGTGGTCATTTCTTAATGCGCAGTAATAAACTCGGCACTCTAGAGCACCCGAGAGCGTTTTTTTCGATGCCAACCTAACCAGAGTTACGGGAGCGGCACAATTCAGAAAAAGCGCTCAGCTCGCCGAGAAAATGCGATTTAAGCAATAAAATTAAAAATGCTTATAAAACATAAACCAAACGTTGGAAGTGGTCATTTCTTCATGCGCAGTGATAAACTCGGCACTCTAAAGCACCCGAGAGCGTTTTTTTCGATGCCAACCTAACCAGAGTTACGGGAGCGGCACAATTCAGAAAAAGCGCTCAGCTCGCCGAGAAAATGCGATTTAAGCAATAAAATTAAAAATGCTTATAAAACATAAACCAAACGTTGGAGGTGGTCATTTCTTAATGCGCAGTAATAAACTCGGCACTCTAAAGCACCCGAGAGCGTTTTTTTCGATGCCAACCTAACCAGAGTGACGGGAGCGGCACAATTCAGAAAAAGTGCTCAGCTCGCCGAGAAAATGCGATTTAAGCAATAAAATTAAAAATGCTTATAAAACATAAACCAAACGTTGGAGGTGGTCATTTCTTAATGCGCAGTAATAAACTCGGCACTCTAAAGCACCCGAGAGCGTTTTTTTCGATGCCAACCTAACCAGAGTGACGGGAGCGGCACAATTCAGAAAAAGTGCTCAGCTCGCCGAGAAAATGCGATTTAAGCAATAAAATTAAAAATGCTTATTAAACATAAACCAAACGTTGGAGGTGGTCATTTCTTCATGCGCAGTAATAAACTCGGCACTCTAAAGCACCCGAGAGCGTTTTTTTCGATGCCAACCTAACCAGAGTGACGGGAGCGGCACAATTCAGAAAAAGTGCTCAGCTCGCCGAGAAAATGCGATTTAAGCAATAAAATTAAAAATGCTTATAAAACATAATCCAAACGTTGGAGGTGATCATTTCTTAATGCGCAGTAATAAACTCGGCACTCTAAAGCACCCGAGAGCGTTTTTTTCGATGCCAACCTAACCAGAGTTACGGGAGCGGCACAATTCAGAAAAAGCGCTCAGCTCGCCGAGAAAATGCGATTTAAGCAATAAAATTAAAAATGCTTATAAAACATAAACCAAACGTTGGAGGTGGTCCTTTCTTCATGCGCAGTGAATAACTCGGCACTCTAAAGCACCCGAGAGCGTTTTTTTCGATGCCAACCTAACCAGAGTGACGGGAGCGGCACAATTCAGAAAAAGTGCTCAGCTCGCCGAGAAAATGCGATTTAAGCAATAAAATTAAAAATGCTTATAAAACATAAACCAAACGTTGGAGGTGGTCATTTCTTAATGCGCAGTAATAAACTCGGCACTCTAAAGCACCCGAGAGCGTTTTTTTCGATGCCAACCTAACCAGAGTGACGGGAGCGCCACAATTCAGAAGAAGTGCTCAGCTCGCCGAGAAAATGCGATTTTAAGCAATAAAATTAAAAATGCTTATTAAACATAAACCAAACGTTGGAGGTGGTCATTTCTTCATGCGCAGTGAATAACTCGGCACTCTAAAGCACCCGAGAGCGTTTTTTTCGATGCCAACCTAACCAGAGTGACGGGAGCGGCACAATTCAGAAAAAGCGCTCAGCTCGCCGAGAAAATGCGATTTAAGCAATAAAATTAAAAATGCTTATAAAACATAAACCAAACGTTGGAGGTGGTCATTTCTTAATGCGCAGTAATAAACTCGGCACTCTAAAGCACCCGAGAGCGTTTTTTTCGATGCCAACCTAACCAGAGTGACGGGAGCGGCACAATTCAGAAAAGGTGCTCAGCTCGCCGAGAAAATGCGATTTAAGCAATAAAATTAAAAATGCTTATAAAACATAAACCAAACGTTGGAGGTGGTCATTTCTTCATGCGCAGTGAATAACTCGGCACTCTAAAGCACCCGAGAGCGTTTTTTTCGATGCCAACCTAACCAGAGTGACGGGAGCGGCACAATTCAGAAAAAGTGCTCAGCTCGCCGAGAAAATGCGATTTAAGCAATAAAATTAAAAATGCTTATAAAACATAAACCAAACGTTGGAGGTGGTCATTTCTTAATGCGCAGTAATAAACTCGGCACTCTAGAGCACCCGAGAGCGTTTTTTTCGATGCCAACCTAACCAGAGTGACGGGAGCGGCACAATTCAGAAAAAGTGCTCAGTTCGCCGAGAAAATGCGATTTAAGCAATAAAATTAAAAATGCTTATAAAACATAAACCAAACGTTGGAGGTGGTCATTTCTTCATGCGCAGTGATAAACTCGGCACTCTAAAGCACCCGAGAGCGTTTTTTTCGATGCCAACCTAACCAGAGTGACGGGAGCGGCACAATTCAGAAAAAGCGCTCAGCTCGCCGAGAAAATGCGATTTAAGCAATAAAATTAAAAATGCTTATAAAACATAAACCAAACGTTGGAGGTGGTCATTTCTTCATGCGCAGTGATAAACTCGGCACTCTAAAGCACCCGAGAGCGTTTTTTTCGATGCCAACCTAACCAGAGTGACGGGAGCGGCACAATTCAGAAAAAGTGCTCAGCTCGCCGAGAAAATGCGATTTAAGCAATAAAATTAAAAATGCTTATTAAACATAAACCAAACGTTGGAGGTGGTCATTTCTTCATGCGCAGTGAATAACTCGGCACTCTAAAGCACCCGAGAGCGTTTTTTTCGATGCCAACCTAACCAGAGTGACGGGAGCGGCACAATTCAGAAAAAGCGCTCAGCTCGCCGAGAAAATGCGATTTAAGCAATAAAATTAAAAATGCTTATTAAACATAAACCAAACATTGGAGGTGGTCATTTCTTCATGCGCAGTGAATAACTCCGCACTCTAAAGCACCCGAGAGCGTTTTTTTCGATGCCAACCTAACCAGAGTGACGGGAGCGGCACAATTCAGAAAAAGCGCTCAGCTCGCCGAGAAAATGCGATTTAAGCAATAAAATTAAAAATGCTTATAAAACATAAACCAAACGTTGGAGGTGGTCATTTCTTCATGCGCAGTGATAAACTCGGCACTCTAAAGCACCCGAGAGCGTTTTTTTCGATGCCAACCTAACCAGAGTGACGGGAGCGGCACAATTCAGAAAAAGTGCTCAGCTCGCCGAGAAAATGCGATTTAAGCAATAAAATTAAAAATGCTTATAAAACATAAACCAAACGTTGGAGGTGGTCATTTCTTCATGCGCAGTGAATAACTCGGCACTCTAAAGCACCCGAGAGC
Source organism: Syngnathus typhle (assembly GCF_033458585.1). Lineage (NCBI taxonomy): Eukaryota > Metazoa > Chordata > Actinopteri > Syngnathiformes > Syngnathidae > Syngnathus > Syngnathus typhle. The sequence continues at coordinate 51,800 of NW_026871983.1, forward strand.
GTTTTTTTCGATGCCAACCTAACCAGAGTGACGGGAGCGGCACAATTCAGAAAAAGTGCTCAGCTCGCCGAGAAAATGCGATTTAAGCAATAAAATTAAAAATGCTTATAAAACATAAACCAAACGTTGGAGGTGGTCATTTCTTAATGCGCAGTAATAAACTCGGCACTCTAAAGCACCCGAGAGCGTTTTTTTCGATGCCAACCTAACCAGAGTGACGGGAGCGGCACAATTCAGAAAAAGTGCTCAGCTCGCCGAGAAAATGCGATTTAAGCAATAAAATTAAAAATGCTTATAAAACATAAACCAAACGTTGGAAGTGGTCATTTCTTCATGCGCAGTGATAAACTCGGCACTCTAAAGCACCCGAGAGCGTTTTTTTCGATGCCAACCTAACCAGAGTTACGGGAGCGGCACAATTCAGAAAAAGCGCTCAGCTCGCCGAGAAAATGCGATTTAAGCAATAAAATTAAAAATGCTTATAAAACATAAACCAAACGTTGGAGGTGGTCATTTCTTCATGCGCAGTGATAAACTCGGAACTCTAAAGCACCCGAGAGCGTTTTTTTCGATGCCAACCTAACCAGAGTGACGGGAGCGGCACAATTCAGAAAAAGCGCTCAGCTCGCCGAGAAAATGCGATTTAAGCAATAAAATTAAAAATGCTTATAAAACATAAACCAAACGTTGGAGGTGGTCATTTCTTAATGCGCAGTAATAAACCCGGCACTCTAAAGCACCCGAGAGCGTTTTTTTCGATGCCAACCTAACCAGAGTGACGGGAGCGGCACAATTCAGAAAAAGTGCTCAGGTCGCCGAGAAAATGCGATTTAAGCAATAAAATTAAAAATGCTTATAAAACATAAACCAAACGTTGGAGGTGGTCATTTCTCAATGCGCAGTAATAAACTCGGCACTCTAAAGCACCCAAAAGCGTTTTTTTCGATGCCAACCTAACCAGAGTGACGGGAGCGGCACAATTCAGAAAAAGTGCTCAGCTCGCCGAGAAAATGCGATTTAAGCAATAAAATTAAAAATGCTTATAAAACATAAACCAAACGTTGGAGGTGGTCATTTCTTAATGCGCAGTAATAAACTCGGCACTCTAAAGCACCCGAGAGCGTTTTTTTCGATGCCAACCTAACCAGAGTGACGGGAGCGGCACAATTCAGAAAAAGCGCTCAGCTCGCCGAGAAAATGCGACTTAAGCAATAAAATTAAAAATGCTTATAAAACATAAACCAAACGTTGGAGGTGGTCATTTCTTAATGCGCAGTAATAAACTCGGCACTCTAAAGCACCCGAGAGCGTTTTTTTCGATGCCAACCTAACCAGAGTGACGGGAGCGGCACAATTCAGAAAAAGTGCTCAGCTCGCCGAGAAAATGCGATTTAAGCAATAAAATTAAAAATGCTTATAAAACATAAACCAAACGTTGGAGGTGGTCATTTCTTAATGCGCAGTAATAAACTCGGCACTCTAGAGCACCCGAGAGCGTTTTTTTCGATGCCAACCTAACCAGAGTGACGGGAGCGGCACAATTCAGAAAAAGTGCTCAGCTCGCCGAGAAAATGCGATTTAAGCAATAAAATTAAAAATGCTTATAAAACATAAACCAAACGTTGGAGGTGGTCATTTCTTAATGCGCAGTAATAAACTCGGCACTCTAAAGCACCCGAGAGCGTTTTTTTCGATGCCAACCTAACCAGAGTGACGGGAGCGGCACAATTCAGAAAAAGTGCTCAGCTCGCCGAGAAAATGCGATTTAAGCAATAAAATTAAAAATGCTTATAAAACATAAACCAAACGTTGGAGGTGGTCATTTCTTAATGCGCAGTAATAAACTCGGCACTCTAAAGCACCCGAGAGCGTTTTTTTCGATGCCAACCTAACCAGAGTGACGGGAGCGGCACAATTCAGAAAAAGTGCTAAGCTCGCCGAGAAAATGCGATTTAAGCAATAAAATTAAAAATGCTTATTAAACATAAACCAAACGTTGGAGGTGGTCATTTCTTCATGCGCAGTGAATAACTCGGCACTCTAAAGCACCCGAGAGCGTTTTTTTCGATGCCAACCTAACCAGAGTGACGGGAGCGGCACAATTCAGAAAAAGCGCTCAGCTCGCCGAGAAAATGCGATTTAAGCAATAAAATTAAAAATGCTTATTAAACATAAACCAAACATTGGAGGTGGTCATTTCTTCATGCGCAGTGAATAACTCCGCACTCTAAAGCACCCGAGAGCGTTTTTTTCGATGCCAACCTAACCAGAGTGACGGGAGCGGCACAATTCAGAAAAAGCGCTCAGCTCGCCGAGAAAATGCGATTTAAGCAATAAAATTAAAAATGCTTATAAAACATAAACCAAACGTTGGAGGTGGTCATTTCTTCATGCGCAGTGATAAACTCGGCACTCTAAAGCACCCGAGAGCGTTTTTTTCGATGCCAACCTAACCAGAGTGACGGGAGCGGCACAATTCAGAAAAAGTGCTCAGCTCGCCGAGAAAATGCGATTTAAGCAATAAAATTAAAAATGCTTATAAAACATAAACCAAACGTTGGAGGTGGTCATTTCTTCATGCGCAGTGATAAACTCGGAACTCTAAAGCACCCGAGAGCGTTTTTTTCGATGCCAACCTAACCAGAGTGACGGGAGCGGCACAATTCAGAAAAAGCGCTCAGCTCGCCGAGAAAATGCGATTTAAGCAATAAAATTAAAAATGCTTATAAAACATAAACCAAACGTTGGAGGTGGTCATTTCTTAATGCGCAGTAATAAACTCGGCACTCTAAAGCACCCGAGAGCGTTTTTTTCGATGCCAACCTAACCAGAGTGACGGGAGCGGCACAATTCAGAAAAAGTGCTCAGCTCGCCGAGAAAATGCGATTTAAGCAATAAAATTAAAAATGCTTATAAAACATAAACCAAACGTTGGAGGTGGTCATTTCTCAATGCGCAGTAATAAACTCGGCACTCTAAAGCACCCGAGAGCGTTTTTTTCGATGCCAACCTAACCAGAGTGACGGGAGCGGCACAATTCAGGAAAAGTGCTCAGCTCGCCGAGAAAATGCGATTTAAGCAATAAAATTAAAAATGCTTATAAAACATAAACCAAACGTTGGAGGTGGTCATTTCTTAATGCGCAGTAATAAACTCGGCACTCTAAAGCACCCGAGAGCGTTTTTTTCGATGCCAACCTAACCAGAGTGACGGGAGCGGCACAATTCAGAAAAAGCGCTCAGCTCGCCGAGAAAATGCGATTTAAGCAATAAAATTAAAAATGCTTATAAAACATAAACCAAACGTTGGAGGTGGTCATTTCCTAATGCGCAGTAATAAACTCGGCACTCTAAAGCACCCGAGAGCGTTTTTTTCGATGCCAACCTAACCAGAGTGACGGGAGCGGCACAATTCAGAAAAAGTGCTCAGCTCGCCGAGAAAATGCGATTTAAGCAATAAAATTAAAAATGCTTATTAAACATAAACCAAACGTTGGAGGTGGTCATTTCTTCATGCGCAGTGAATAACTCGGCACTCTAAAGCACCCGAGAGCGTTTTTTTCGATGCCAACCTAACCAGAGTGACGGGAGCGGCACAATTCAGAAAAAGCGCTCAGCTCGCCGAGAAAATGCGATTTAAGCAATAAAATTAAAAATGCTTATAAAACATAAACCAAACGTTGGAGGTGGTCATTTCTTCATGGGCAGTGATAAACTCGGCACTCTACAGCACCCGAGAGCGTTTTTTTCGATGCCAACCTAACCAGAGTGACGGGAGCGGCACAATTCAGAAAAAGTGCTCAGCTCGCCGAGAAAATGCGATTTAAGCAATAAAATTAAAAATGCTTATAAAACATAAACCAAACGTTGGAGGTGGTCATTTCTTCATGCGCAGTGAATAACTCGGCACTCTAAAGCACCCGAGAGCGTTTTTTTCGATGCCAACCTAACCAGAGTGACGGGAGCGGCACAATTCAGAAAAAGTGCTCAGCTCGCCGAGAAAATGCGATTTAAGCAATAAAATTAAAAATGCTTATAAAACATAAACCAAACGTTGGAGGTGGTCATTTCTTAATGCGCAGTAATAAACTCGGCACTCTAAAGCACCCGAGAGCGTTTTTTTCGATGCCAACCTAACCAGAGTGACGGGAGCGGCACAATTCAGAAAAAGGCTCAGCTCGCCGAGAAAATGCGATTTAAGCAATAAAATTAAAAATGCTTATAAAACATAAACCAAACGTTGGAAGTGGTCATTTCTTCATGCGCAGTGATAAACTCGGCACTCTAAAGCACCCGAGAGCGTTTTTTTCGATGCCAACCTAACCAGAGTTACGGGAGCGGCACAATTCAGAAAAAGCGCTCAGCTCGCCGAGAAAATGCGATTTAAGCAATAAAATTAAAAATGCTTATAAAACATAAACCAAACGTTGGAGGTGGTCATTTCTTCATGCGCAGTGATAAACTCGGAACTCTAAAGCACCCGAGAGCGTTTTTTTCGATGCCAACCTAACCAGAGTGACGGGAGCGGCACAATTCAGAAAAAGCGCTCAGCTCGCCGAGAAAATGCGATTTAAGCAATAAAATTAAAAATGCTTATAAAACATAAACCAAACGTTGGAGGTGGTCATTTCTTAATGCGCAGTAATAAACTCGGCACTCTAAAGCACCCGAGAGCGTTTTTTTCGATGCCAACCTAACCAGAGTGACGGGAGCGGCACAATTCAGAAAAAGTGCTCAGGTCGCCGCGCGAGAAAATGCGATTTAAGCAATAAAATTAAAAATGCTTATAAAACATAAACCAAACGTTGGAGGTGGTCATTTCTCAATGCGCAGTAATAAACTCGGCACTCTAAAGCACCCGAGAGCGTTTTTTTCGATGCCAACCTAACCAGAGTGACGGGAGCGGCACAATTCAGAAAAAGTGCTCAGCTCGCCGAGAAAATGCGATTTAAGCAATAAAATTAAAAATGCTTATAAAACATAAACCAAACGTTGGAGGTGGTCATTTCTTAATGCGCAGTAATAAACTCGGCACTCTAAAGCACCCGAGAGCGTTTTTTTCGATGCCAACCTAACCAGAGTGACGGGAGCGGCACAATTCAGAAAAAGTGCTCAGGTCGCCGAGAAAATGCGATTTAAGCAATAAAATTAAAAATGCTTATAAAACATAAACCAAACGTTGGAGGTGGTCATTTCTTAATGCGCAGTAATAAACTCGGCACTCTAAAGCACCCGAGAGCGTTTTTTTCGATGCCAACCTAACCAGAGTGACGGGAGCGGCACAATTCAGAAAAAGCGCTCAGCTCGCCGAGAAAATGCGATTTAAGCAATAAAATTAAAAATGCTTATAAAACATAAACCAAACGTTGGAGGTGGTCATTTCCTAATGCGCAGTAATAAACTCGGCACTCTAAAGCACCCGAGAGCGTTTTTTTCGATGCCAACCTAACCAGAGTGACGGGAGCGGCACAATTCAGAAAAAGTGCTCAGCTCGCCGAGAAAATGCGATTTAAGCAATAAAATTAAAAATGCTTATTAAACATAAACCAAACGTTGGAGGTGGTCATTTCTTCATGCGCAGTGAATAACTCGGCACTCTAAAGCACCCGAGAGCGTTTTTTTCGATGCCAACCTAACCAGAGTGACGGGAGCGGCACAATTCAGAAAAAGCGCTCAGCTCGCCGAGAAAATGCGATTTAAGCAATAAAATTAAAAATGCTTATAAAACATAAACCAAACGTTGGAGGTGGTCATTTCTTCATGCGCAGTGATAAACTCGGCACTCTACAGCACCCGAGAGCGTTTTTTTCGATGCCAACCTAACCAGAGTGACGGGAGCGGCACAATTCAGAAAAAGTGCTCAGCTCGCCGAGAAAATGCGATTTAAGCAATAAAATTAAAAATGCTTATAAAACATAAACCAAACGTTGGAGGTGGTCATTTCTTCATGCGCAGTGAATAACTCGGCACTCTAAAGCACCCGAGAGCGTTTTTTTCGATGCCAACCTAACCAGAGTGACGGGAGCGGCACAATTCAGAAAAAGTGCTCAGCTCGCCGAGAAAATGCGATTTAAGCAATAAAATTAAAAATGCTTATAAAACATAAACCAAACGTTGGAGGTGGTCATTTCTTAATGCGCAGTAATAAACTCGGCACTCTAAAGCACCCGAGAGCGTTTTTTTCGATGCCAACCTAACCAGAGTGACGGGAGCGGCACAATTCAGAAAAAGTGCTCAGCTCGCCGAGAAAATGCGATTTAAGCAATAAAATTAAAAATGCTTATAAAACATAAACCAAACGTTGGAAGTGGTCATTTCTTCATGCGCAGTGATAAACTCGGCACTCTAAAGCACCCGAGAGCGTTTTTTTCGATGCCAACCTAACCAGAGTTACGGGAGCGGCACAATTCAGAAAAAGCGCTCAGCTCGCCGAGAAAATGCGATTTAAGCAATAAAATTAAAAATGCTTATAAAACATAAACCAAACGTTGGAGGTGGTCATTTCTTCATGCGCAGTGATAAACTCGGAACTCTAAAGCACCCGAGAGCGTTTTTTTCGATGCCAACCTAACCAGAGTGACGGGAGCGGCACAATTCAGAAAAAGCGCTCAGCTCGCCGAGAAAATGCGATTTAAGCAATAAAATTAAAAATGCTTATAAAACATAAACCAAACGTTGGAGGTGGTCATTTCTTCATGCGCAGTGATAAACTCGGCACTCTAAAGCACCCGAGAGCGTTTTTTTCGATGCCAACCTAACCAGAGTGACGGGAGCGGCACAATTCAGAAAAAGTGCTCAGCTCGCCGAGAAAATGCGATTTAAGCAATAAAATTAAAAATGCTTTTAAAACATAAACCAAACGTTGGAGGTGGTCATTTCTTCATGCGCAGTGAATAACTCGGCACTCTAAAGCACCCGAGAGCGTTTTTGTCGATGCCAACCTAACCAGAGTGACGGGAGCGGCACAATTCAGAAAAAGTGCTCAGCTCGCCGAGAAAATGCGACTTAAGCAATAAAATTAAAAATGCTTATAAAACATAAACCAAACGTTGGAGGTGGTCATTTCTTAATGCGCAGTAATAAACTCGGCACTCTAAAGCACCCGAGAGCGTTTTTTTCGATGCCAACCTAACCAGAGTGACGGGAGCGGCACAATTCAGAAAAAGTGCTCAGCTCGCCGAGAAAATGCGATTTAAGCAATAAAATTAAAAATGCTTATAAAACATAAACCAAACGTTGGAAGTGGTCATTTCTTCATGCGCAGTGATAAACTCGGCACTCTAAAGCACCCGAGAGCGTTTTTTTCGATGCCAACCTAACCAGAGTTACGGGAGCGGCACAATTCAGAAAAAGCGCTCAGCTCGCCGAGAAAATGCGATTTAAGCAATAAAATTAAAAATGCTTATAAAACATAAACCAAACGTTGGAGGTGGTCATTTCTTCATGTGCAGTGATAAACTCGGCACTCTAAAGCACCCGACAGCGTTTTTTTCGATGCCAACCTAACCAGAGTGACGGGAGCGGCACAATTCAGAAAAAGCGCTCAGCTCGCCGAGAAAATGCGATTTAAGCAATAAAATTAAAAATGCTTATAAAACATAAACCAAACGTTGGAGGTGGTCATTTCTTCATGCGCAGTGATAAACTCGGCACTCTTAAGCACCCGAGAGCGTTTTTTTCGATGCCAACCTAACCAGAGTGACGGGAGCGGCACAATTCAGAAAAAGTGCTCAGCTCGCCGAGAAAATGCGATTTAAGCAATAAAATTAAAAATGCTTATAAAACATAAACCAAACGTTGGAGGTGGTCATTTCTTCATGCGCAGTGAATAACTCGGCACTCTAAAGCACCCGAGAGCGTTTTTTTCGATGCCAACCTAACCAGAGTGACGGGAGCGGCACAATTCAGAAAAAGTGCTCAGCTCGCCGAGAAAATGCGATTTAAGCAATAAAATTAAAAATGCTTATAAAACATAAACCAAACGTTGGAGGTGGTCATTTCTTAATGCGCAGTAATAAACTCGGTGTCACGGTGCGGAGTAGAGAAATGGAGCAGGGCGACCAAGTGCAGCTTGGACCAGGGTTTATTGCAGGAACTCAAAACACAGACTCGGCAAACTGACGTGACTTAACTAACAAACTAACAACAGGACTGACCAAACAGCGACGTGAGACGAAACGGACAGGGTGGCATTCCATGACAGCAGCAACAGCATGCAATGCTCCGACCGGGACTAACACACAAACAGAACTTAAATACGCGACAGGTAACGAGAGGCAGGTGCGTGTGGTTACAATAATCAAGGGCACACAGGAAGGGAGGGGCGAGCACACAGACACATAACCAAAACTGGAGACGAGGCATGACACTCGGCACTCTAAAGCACCCGTGAGCGTTTTTTTCGATGCCAACCTAACCAGAGTGACGGGAGCGGCACAATTCAGAAAAAGTGCTCAGCTCGCCGAGAAAATGCGATTTAAGCAATAAAATTAAAAATGCTTATAAAACATAAACCAAACGTTTGAGGTGGTCATTTCTTCATGCGCAGTGATAAAGTCGGCACTCTAAAGCACCCGAGAGCGTTTTTTTCGATGCCAACCTAACCAGAGTGACGGGAGCGGCACAATTCAGAAAAAGTGCTCAGCTCGCCGAGAAAATGCGATTTAAGCAATAAAATTAAAAATGCTTATTAAACATAAACCAAACGTTGGAGGTGGTCATTTCTTCATGCGCAGTGATAAACTCGGCACTCTAAAGCACCCGAGAGCGTTTTTTTCGATGCCAACCTAACCAGAGTGACGGGAGCGGCACAATTCAGAAGAAGTGCTCAGCTCGCCGAGAAAATGCGATTTAAGCAATAAAATTAAAAATGCTTATAAAACATAAACCAAACGTTGGAGGTGGTCATTTCTTAATGCGCAGTAATAAACTCGGCACTCTAAAGCACCCGAGAGCGTTTTTTTCGATGCCAACCTAACCAGAGTGACGGGAGCGGCACAATTCAGAAAAAGTGCTCAGCTCGCCGAGAAAATGCGATTTAAGCAATAAAATTAAAAATGCTTATTAAACATAAACCAAACGTTGGAGGTGGTCATTTCTTCATGCGCAGTGAATAACTCGGCACTCTAAAGCATCCGAAAGCGTTTTTTTCGATGCCAACCTAACCAGAGTGACGGGAGCGGCACAATTCAGAAAAAGCGCTCAGCTCGCCGAGAAAATGCGATTTAAGCAATAAAATTAAAAATGCTTATAAAACATAAACCAAACGTTGGAGGTGGTCATTTCTTAATGCCCAGTAATAAACTCGGCACTCTAAAGCACCCGAGAGCGTTTTTTTCGATGCCAACCTAACCAGAGTGACGGGAGCGGCACAATTCAGAAAAAGTGCTCAGCTCGCCGAGAAAATGCGATTTAAGCAATAAAATTAAAAATGCTTATAAAACATAAACCAAACGTTGGAGGTGGTCATTTCTTCATGCGCAGTGAATAACTCGGCACTCTAAAGCACCCGAGAGCGTTTTTTTCGATGCCAACCTAACCAGAGTGACGGGAGCGGCACAATTCAGAAAAAGCGCTCAGCTCGCCGAGAAAATGCGATTTAAGCAATAAAATTAAAAATGCTTATAAAACATAAACCAAACGTTGGAGGTGGTCATTTCTTCATGCGCAGTGATAAACTCGGCACTCTAAAGCACCCGAGAGCGTTTTTTTCGATGCCAACCTAACCAGAGTGACGGGAGCGGCACAATTCAGAAAAAGTGCTCAGCTCGCCGAGAAAATGCGATTTAAGCAATAAAATTAAAAATGCTTATAAAACATAAACCAAACGTTGGAGGTGGTCATTTCTTCATGCGCAGTGAATAACTCGGCACTCTAAAGCACCCGAGAGCGTTTTTTTCGATGCCAACCTAACCAGAGTGACGGGAGCGGCACAATTCAGAAAAAGTGCTCAGCTCGCCGAGAAAATGCGATTTAAGCAATAAAATTAAAAATGCTTATAAAACATAAACCAAACGTTGGAGGTGGTCATTTCTTAATGCGCAGTAATAAACTCGGCACTCTAAAGCACCCGAGAGCGTTTTTTTCGATGCCAACCTAACCAGAGTGACGGGAGCGGCACAATTCAGAAAAAGCGCTCAGCTCGCCGAGAAAATGCGATTTAAGCAATAAAATTAAAAATGCTTATAAAACATAAACCAAACGTTGGAGGTGGTCATTTCCTAATGCGCAGTAATAAACTCGGCACTCTAAAGCACCCGAGAGAATTTTTTTCGATGCCAACCTAACCAGAGTGACGGGAGCGGCACAATTCAGAAAAAGTGCTCAGCTCGCCGAGAAAATGCGATTTAAGCAATAAAATTAAAAATGCTTATTAAACATAAACCAAATGTTGGAGGTGGTCATTTCTTCATGCGCAGTGAATAACTCGGCACTCTAAAGCACCCGAGAGCGTTATTTTCGATGCCAACCTAACCAGAGTGACGGGAGCGGCACAATTCAGAAAAAGCGCTCAGCTCGCCGAGAAAATGCGATTTAAGCAATAAAATTAAAAATGCTTATTAAACATAAACCAAACATTGGAGGTGGTCATTTCTTCATGCGCAGTGAATAACTCGGCACTCTAAAGCACCCGAGAGCGTTTTTTTCGATGCCAACCTAACCAGAGTGACGGGAGCGGCACAATTCAGAAAAAGCGCTCAGCTCGCCGAGAAAATGCGATTTAAGCAATAAAATTAAAAATGCTTATAAAACATAAACCAAACGTTGGAGGTGGTCATTTCTTCATGCGCAGTGATAAACTCGGCACTCTACAGCACCCGAGAGCGTTTTTTTCGATGCCAACCTAACCAGAGTGACGGGAGCGGCACAATTCAGAAAAAGTGCTCAGCTCGCCGAGAAAATGCGATTTAAGCAATAAAATTAAAAATGCTTATAAAACATAAACCAAACGTTGGAGGTGGTCATTTCTTCATGCGCAGTGAATAACTCGGCACTCTAAAGCACCCGAGAGCGTTTTTTTCGATGCCAACCTAACCAGAGTGACGGGAGCGGCACAATTCAGAAAAAGTGCTCAGCTCGCCGAGAAAATGCGATTTAAGCAATAAAATTAAAAATGCTTATAAAACATAAACCAAACGTTGGAGGTGGTCATTTCTTAATGCGCAGTAATAAACTCGGCACTCTAAAGCACCCGTGAGCGTTTTTTTCGATGCCAACCTAACCAGAGTGACGGGAGCGGCACAATTCAGAAAAAGTGCTCAGCTCGCCGAGAAAATGCGATTTAAGCAATAAAATTAAAAATGCTTATAAAACATAAACCAAACGTTGGAGGTGGTCATTTCTTCATGCGCAGTGATAAAGTCGGCACTCTAAAGCACCCGAGAGCGTTTTTTTCGATGCCAACCTAACCAGAGTGACGGGAGCGGCACAATTCAGAAAAAGTGCTCAGCTCGCCGAGAAAATGCGATTTAAGCAATAAAATTAAAAATGCTTATTAAACATAAACCAAACGTTGGAGGTGGTCATTTCTTCATGCGCAGTGATAAACTCGGCACTCTAAAGCACCCGAGAGGGTTTTTTTCGATGCCAACCTAACCAGAGTGACGGGAGCGGCACAATTCAGAAAAAGTGCTCAGCTCGCCGAGAAAATGCGATTTAAGCAATAAAATTAAAAATGCTTATAAAACATAAACCAAACGTTGGAGGTGGTCATTTCTTAATGCGCAGTAATAAACTCGGCACTCTAAAGCACCCGAGAGCGTTTTTTTCGATGCCAACCTAACCAGAGTGACGGGAGCGGCACAATTCAGAAAAAGTGCTCAGCTCGCCGAGAAAATGCGATTTAAGCAATAAAATTAAAAATGCTTATTAAACATAAACCAAACGTTGGAGGTGGTCATTTCTTCATGCGCAGTGAATAACTCGGCACTCTAAAGCACCCGAAAGCGTTTTTTTCGATGCCAACCTAACCAGAGTGACGGGAGCGGCACAATTCAGAAAAAGCGCTCAGCTCGCCGAGAAAATGCGATTTAAGCAATAAAATTAAAAATGCTTATTAAACATAAACCAAACATTGGAGGTGGTCATTTCTTCATGCGCAGTGAATAACTCGGCACTCTAAAGCACCCGAGAGCGTTTTTTTCGATGCCAACCTAACCAGAGTGACGGGAGCGGCACAATTCAGAAAAAGCGCTCAGCTCGCCGAGAAAATGCGATTTAAGCAATAAAATTAAAAATGCTTATAAAACATAAACCAAACGTTGGAGGTGGTCATTTCTTCATGCGCAGTGATAAACTCGGCACTCTAAAGCACCCGAGAGCGTTTTTTTCGATGCCAACCTAACCAGAGTGACGGGAGCGGCACAATTCAGAAAAAGTGCTCAGCTCGCCGAGAAAATGCGATTTAAGCAATAAAATTAAAAATGCTTTTAAAACATAAACCAAACGTTGGAGGTGGTCATTTCTTCATGCGCAGTGAATAACTCGGCACTCTAAAGCACCCGAGAGCGTTTTTGTCGATGCCAACCTAACCAGAGTGACGGGAGCGGCACAATTCAGAAAAAGTGCTCAGCTCGCCGAGAAAATGCGACTTAAGCAATAAAATTAAAAATGCTTATAAAACATAAACCAAACGTTGGAGGTGGTCATTTCTTAATGCGCAGTAATAAACTCGGCACTCTAAAGCACCCGAGAGCGTTTTTTTTCGATGCCAACCTAACCAGAGTGACGGGAGCGGCACAATTCAGAAAAAGTGCTCAGCTCGCCGAGAAAATGCGATTTAAGCAATAAAATTAAAAATGCTTATAAAACATAAACCAAACGTTGGAAGTGGTCATTTCTTCATGCGCAGTGATAAACTCGGCACTCTAAAGCACCCGAGAGCGTTTTTTTCGATGCCAACCTAACCAGAGTTACGGGAGCGGCACAATTCAGAAAAAGCGCTCAGCTCGCCGAGAAAATGCGATTTAAGCAATAAAATTAAAAATGCTTATAAAACATAAACCAAACGTTGGAGGTGGTCATTTCTTCATGTGCAGTGATAAACTCGGCACTCTAAAGCACCCGAGAGCGTTTTTTTCGATGCCAACCTAACCAGAGTGACGGGAGCGGCACAATTCAGAAAAAGCGCTCAGCTCGCCGAGAAAATGCGATTTAAGCAATACAATTAAAAATGCTTATAAAACATAAACCAAACGTTGGAGGTGGTCATTTCTTCATGCGCAGTGATAAACTCGGCACTCTAAAGCACCCGAGAGCGTTTTTTTCGATGCCAACCTAACCAGAGTGACGGGAGCGGCACAATTCAGAAAAAGTGCTCAGCTCGCCGAGAAAATGCGATTTAAGCAATAAAATTAAAAATGCTTATAAAACATAAACCAAACGTTGGAGGTGGTCATTTCTTCATGCGCAGTGAATAACTCGGCACTCTAAAGCACCCGAGAGCGTTTTTTTCGATGCCAACCTAACCAGAGTGACGGGAGCGGAACAATTCAGAAAAAGTGCTCAGCTCGCCGAGAAAATGCGATTTAAGCAATAAAATTAAAAATGCTTATAAAACATAAACCAAACGTTGGAGGTGGTCATTTCTTAATGCGCAGTAATAAACTCGGCACTCTAAAGCACCCGTGAGCGTTTTTTTCGATGCCAACCTAACCAGAGTGACGGGAGCGGCACAATTCAGAAAAAGTGCTCAGCTCGCCGAGAAAATGCGATTTAAGCAATAAAATTAAAAATGCTTATAAAACATAAACCAAACGTTTGAGGTGGTCATTTCTTCATGCGCAGTGATAAAGTCGGCACTCTAAAGCACCCGAGAGCGTTTTTTTCGATGCCAACCTAACCAGAGTGACGGGAGCGGCACAATTCAGAAAAAGTGCTCAGCTCGCCGAGAAAATGCGATTTAAGCAATAAAATTAAAAATGCTTATTAAACATAAACCAAACGTTGGAGGTGGTCATTTCTTCATGCGCAGTGATAAACTCGGCACTCTAAAGCACCCGAGAGCGTTTTTTTCGATGCCAACCTAACCAGAGTGACGGGAGCGGCACAATTCAGAAGAAGTGCTCAGCTCGCCGAGAAAATGCGATTTAAGCAATAAAATTAAAAATGCTTATAAAACATAAACCAAACGTTGGAGGTGGTCATTTCTTAATGCGCAGTAATAAACTCGGCACTCTAAAGCACCCGAGAGCGTTTTTTTCGATGCCAACCTAACCAGAGTGACGGGAGCGGCACAATTCAGAAAAAGTGCTCAGCTCGCCGAGAAAATGCGATTTAAGCAATAAAATTAAAAATGCTTAGTAAACATAAACCAAAAGTTGGAGGTGGTCATTTCTTCATGCGCAGTGAATAACTCGGCACTCTAAAGCACCCGAAAGCGTTTTTTTCGATGCCAACCTAACCAGAGTGACGGGAGCGGCACAATTCAGAAAAAGCGCTCAGCTCGCCGAGAAAATGCGATTTAAGCAATAAAATTAAAAATGCTTATAAAACATAAACCAAACGTTGGAGGTGGTCATTTCTTAATGCGCAGTAATAAACTCGGCACTCTAAAGCACCCGAGAGCGTTTTTTTCGATGCCAACCTAACCAGAGTGACGGGAGCGGCACAATTCAGAAAAAGTGCTCAGCTCGCCGAGAAAATGCGATTTGAGCAATAAAATTAAAAATGCTTATTAAACACAAACCAAACGTTGGAGGTGGTCATTTCTTCATGCGCAGTGAATAACTCGGCACTCTAAAGCACCCGAGAGCGTTTTTTTCGATGCCAACCTAACCAGAGTGACGGGAGCGGCACAATTCAGAAAAACCGCTCAGCTCGCCGAGAAAATGCGATTTAAGCAATAAAATTAAAAATGCTTATAAAACATAAACCAAACGTTGGAGGTGGTCATTTCTTAATGCGCAGTAATAAACTCGGCACTCTAAAGCACCCGAGAGCGTTTTTTTCGATGCCAACCTAACCAGAGTGACGGGAGCGGCACAATTCAGAAAAAGTGCTCAGCTCGCCGAGAAAATGCGATTTAAGCAATAAAATTAAAAATGCTTATTAAACATAAACCAAACGTTGGAGGTGGTCATTTCTTCATGCGCAGTGAATAACTCGGCACTCTAAAGCACCCGAGAGCGTTTTTTTCGATGCCAACCTAACCAGAGTGACGGGAGCGGCACAATTCAGAAAAAGCGCTCAGCTCGCCGAGAAAATGCGATTTAAGCAATAAAATTAAAAATGCTTATTAAACATAAACCAAACATTGGAGGTGGTCATTTCTTCATGCGCAGTGAATAACTCGGCACTCTAAAGCACCCGAGAGCGTTTTTTTCGATGCCAACCTAACCAGAGTGACGGGAGCGGCACAATTCAGAAAAAGCGCTCAGCTCGCCGAGAAAATGCGATTTAAGCAATAAAATTAAAAATGCTTATAAAACATAAACCAAACGTTGGAGGTGGTCATTTCTTCATGCGCAGTGATAAACTCGGCACTCTAAAGCACCCGAGAGCGTTTTTTTCGATGCCAACCTAACCAGAGTGACGGGAGCGGCACAATTCAGAAAAAGTGCTCAGCTCGCCGAGAAAATGCGATTTAAGCAATAAAATTAAAAATGCTTTTAAAACATAAACCAAACGTTGGAGGTGGTCATTTCTTCATGCGCAGTGAATAACTCGGCACTCTAAAGCACCCGAGAGCGTTTTTGTCGATGCCAACCTAACCAGAGTGACGGGAGCGGCACAATTCAGAAAAAGTGCTCAGCTCGCCGAGAAAATGCGATTTAAGCAATAAAATTAAAAATGCTTATAAAACATAAACCAAACGTTGGAGGTGGTCATTTCTTAATGCGCAGTAATAAACTCGGCACTCTAAAGCACCCGAGAGCGTTTTTTTCGATGCCAACCTAACCAGAGTGACGGGAGCGGCACAATTCAGAAAAAGTGCTCAGCTCGCCGAGAAAATGCGATTTAAGCAATAAAATTAAAAATGCTTATAAAACATAAACCAAACGTTGGAGGTGGTCATTTTTTAATGCGCAGTAGTAAACTCGGCACTCTAGAGCACCCGAGAGCGTTTTTTTCGATGCCAACCTAACCAGAGTGACGGGAGCGGCACAATTCAGAAAAAGTGCTCAGCTCGCCGAGAAAATGCGATTTAAGCAATAAAATTAAAAATGCTTATAAAACATAAACCAAACGTTGGAAGTGGTCATTTCTTCATGCGCAGTGATAAACTCGGCACTCTAAAGCACCCGAGAGCGTTTTTTTCGATGCCAACCTAACCAGAGTTACGGGAGCGGCACAATTCAGAAAAAGCGCTCAGCTCGCCGAGAAAATGCGATTTAAGCAATAAAATTAAAAATGCTTATAAAACATAAACCAAACGTTGGAGGTGGTCATTTCTTCATGCGCAGTGATAAACTCGGCACTCTAAAGCACACGAGAGCGTTTTTTTCGATGCCAACCTAACCAGAGTGACGGGAGCGGCACAATTCAGAAAAAGCGCTCAGCTCGCCGAGAAAATGCGATTTAAGCAATAAAATTAAAAATGCTTATAAAACATAAACCAAACGTTGGAGGTGGTCATTTCTTCATGCGCAGTGATAAACTCGGCACTCTAAAGCACCCGAGAGCGTTTTTTTCGATGCCAACCTAACCAGAGTGACGGGAGCGGCACAATTCAGAAAAAGTGCTCAGCTCGCCGAGAAAATGCGATTTAAGCAATAAAATTAAAAATGCTTATAAAACATAAACCAAACGTTGGAGGTGGTCATTTCTTCATGCGCAGTGAATAACTCGGCACTCTAAAGCACCCGAGAGCGTTTTTTTCGATGCCAACCTAACCAGAGTGACGGGAGCGGCACAATTCAGAAAAAGTGCTCAGCTCGCCGAGAAAATGCGATTTAAGCAATAAAATTAAAAATGCTTATAAAACATAAACCAAACGTTGGAGGTGGTCATTTCTTAATGCGCAGTAATAAACTCGGCACTCTAAAGCACCCGTGAGCGTTTTTTTCGATGCCAACCTAACCAGAGTGACGGGAGCGGCACAATTCAGAAAAAGTGCTCAGCTCGCCGAGAAAATGCGATTTAAGCAATAAAATTAAAAATGCTTATAAAACATAAACCAAACGTTGGAAGTGGTCATTTCTTCATGCGCAGTGATAAAGTCGGCACTCTAAAGCACCCGAGAGCGTTTTTTTCGATGCCAACCTAACCAGAGTTACGGGAGCGGCACAATTCAGAAAAAGCGCTCAGCTCGCCGAGAAAATGCGATTTAAGCAATAAAATTAAAAATGCTTATAAAACATAAACCAAACGTTGGAGGTGGTCATTTCTTCATGCGCAGTGATAAACTCGGCACTCTAAAGCACACGAGAGCGTTTTTTTCGATGCCAACCTAACCAGAGTGACGGGAGCGGCACAATTCAGAAAAAGCGCTCAGCTCGCCGAGAAAATGCGATTTAAGCAATAAAATTAAAAATGCTTATAAAACATAAACCAAACGTTGGAGGTGGTCATTTTTTCATGCGCAGTGATAAACTCGGCACTCTAAAGCACCCGAGAGCGTTTTTTTCGATGCCAACCTAACCAGAGTGACGGGAGCGGCACAATTCAGAAAAAGTGCTCAGCTCGCCGAGAAAATGCGATTTAAGCAATAAAATTAAAAATGCTTATAAAACATAAACCAAACGTTGGAGGTGGTCATTTCTTCATGCGCAGTGAATAACTCGGCACTCTAAAGCACCCGAGAGCGTTTTTTTCGATGCCAACCTAACCAGAGTGACGGGAGCGGCACAATTCAGAAAAAGTGCTCAGCTCGCCGAGAAAATGCGATTTAAGCAATAAAATTAAAAATGCTTATAAAACATAAACCAAACGTTGGAGGTGGTCATTTCTTAATGCGCAGTAATAAACTCGGCACTCTAAAGCACCCGTGAGCGTTTTTTTCGATGCCAACCTAACCAGAGTGACGGGAGCGGCACAATTCAGAAAAAGTGCTCAGCTCGCCGAGAAAATGCGATTTAAGCAATAAAATTAAAAATGCTTATAAAACATAAACCAAACGTTGGAGGTGGTCATTTCTTCATGCGCAGTGATAAAGTCGGCACTCTAAAGCACCCGAGAGCGTTTTTTTCGATGCCAACCTAACCAGAGTGACGGGAGCGGCACAATTCAGAAAAAGTGCTCAGCTCGCCGAGAAAATGCGATTTAAGCAATAAAATTAAAAATGCTTATTAAACATAAACCAAACGTTGGAGGTGGTCATTTCTTCATGCGCAGTGATAAACTCGGCACTCTAAAGCACCCGAGAGCGTTTTTTTCGATGCCAACCTAACCAGAGTGACGGGAGCGGCACAATTCAGAAGAAGTGCTCAGCTCGCCGAGAAAATGCGATTTAAGCAATAAAATTAAAAATGCTTATAAAACATAAACCAAACGTTGGAGGTGGTCATTTCTTAATGCGCAGTAATAAACTCGGCACTCTAAAGCACCCGAGAGCGTTTTTTTCGATGCCAACCTAACCAGAGTGACGGGAGCGGCACAATTCAGAAAAAGTCCTCAGCTCGCCGAGAAAATGCGATTTAAGCAATAAAATTAAAAATGCTTATTAAACATAAACCAAACGTTGGAGGTGGTCATTTCTTCATGCGCAGTGAATAACTCGGCACTCTAAAGCACCCGAAAGCGTTTTTTTCGATGCCAACCTAACCAGAGTGACGGGAGCGGCACAATTCAGAAAAAGCGCTCAGCTCGCCGAGAAAATGCGATTTAAGCAATAAAATTAAAAATGCTTATAAAACATAAACCAAACGTTGGAGGTGGTCATTTCTTAATGCGCAGTAATAAACTCGGCACTCTAAAGCACCCGAGAGCGTTTTTTTCGATGCCAACCTAACCAGAGTGACGGGAGCGGCACAATTCAGAAAAAGTGCTCAGCTCGCCGAGAAAATGCGATTTAAGCAATAAAATTAAAAATGCTTATTAAACATAAACCAAACGTTGGAGGTGGTCATTTCTTCATGCGCAGTGAATAACTCGGCACTCTAAAGCACCCGAGAGCGTTTTTTTCGATGCCAACCTAACCAGAGTGACGGGAGCGGCACAATTCAGAAAAAGCGCTCAGCTCGCCGAGAAAATGCGATTTAAGCAATAAAATTAAAAATGCTTATAAAACATAAACCAAACGTTGGAGGTGGTCATTTCTTAATGCGCAGTAATAAACTCGGCACTCTAAAGCACCCGAGAGCGTTTTTTTCGATGCCAACCTAACCAGAGTGACGGGAGCGGCACAATTCAGAAAAAGTGCTCAGCTCGCCGAGAAAATGCGATTTAAGCAATAAAATTAAAAATGCTTATAAAACATAAACCAAACGTTGGAGGTGGTCATTTCTTAATGCGCAGTAATAAACTCGGCACTCTAAAGCACCCGAGAGCGTTTTTTTCGATGCCAACCTAACCAGAGTGACGGGAGCGGCACAATTCAGAAAAAGTGCTCAGCTCGCCGAGAAAATGCGATTTAAGCAATAAAATTAAAAATGCTTATTAAACATAAACCAAACGTTGGAGGTGGTCATTTCTTCATGCGCAGTGAATAACTCGGCACTCTAAAGCACCCGAGAGCGTTTTTTTCGATGCCAACCTAACCAGAGTGACGGGAGCGGCACAATTCAGAAAAAGTGCTCAGCTCGCCGAGAAAATGCGATTTAAGCAATAAAATTAAAAATGCTTATAAAACATAAACCAAACGTTGGAGGTGGTCATTTCTTAATGCGCAGTAATAAACTCGGCACTCTAAAGCACCCGAGAGCGTTTTTTTCGATGCCAACCTAACCAGAGTGACGGGAGCGGCACAATTCAGAAAAAGTGCTCAGCTCGCCGAGAAAATGCGATTTAAGCAATAAAATTAAAAATGCTTATAAAACATAAACCAAACGTTGGAAGTGGTCATTTCTTCATGCGCAGTGATAAACTCGGCACTCTAAAGCACCCGAGAGCGTTTTTTTCGATGCCAACCTAACCAGAGTTACGGGAGCGGCACAATTCAGAAAAAGCGCTCAGCTCGCCGAGAAAATGCGATTTAAGCAATAAAATTAAAAATGCTTATAAAACATAAACCAAACGTTGGAGGTGGTCATTTCTTCATGCGCAGTGATAAACTCGGCACTCTAAAGCACCCGAGAGCGTTTTTTTCGATGCCAACCTAACCAGAGTGACGGGAGCGGCACAATTCAGAAAAAGCGCTCAGCTCGCCGAGAAAATGCGATTTAAGCAATAAAATTAAAAATGCTTATAAAACATAAACCAAACGTTGGAGGTGGTCATTTCTTAATGCGCAGTAATAAACTCGGCACTCTAAAGCACCCGAGAGCGTTTTTTTCGATGCCAACCTAACCAGAGTGACGGGAGCGGCACAATTCAGAAAAAGTGCTCAGCTCGCCGAGAAAATGCGATTTAAGCAATAAAATTAAAAATGCTTATAAAACATAAACCAAACGTTGGAGGTGGTCATTTCTTAATGCGCAGTAATAAACTCGGCACTCTAAAGCACCCGAGAGCGTTTTTTTCGATGCCAACCTAACCAGAGTGACGGGAGCGGCACAATTCAGAAAAAGCGCTCAGCTCGCCGAGAAAATGCGATTTAAGCAATAAAATTAAAAATGCTTATAAAACATAAACCAAACGTTGGAGGTGGTCATTTCTTCGTGCGCAGTGAATAACTCGGCACTCTAAAGCACCCGAGAGCGTTTTTTTCGATGCCAACCTAACCAGAGTGACGGGAGCGGCACAATTCAGAAAAAGTGCTCAGCTCGCCGAGAAAATGCGATTTAAGCAATAAAATTAAAAATGCTTATAAAACTTAAACCAAACGTTGGAGGTGGTCATTTCTTAATGCGCAGTAATAAACTCGGCACTCTAAAGCACCCGAGAGCGTTTTTTTCGATGCCAACCTAACCAGAGTGACGGGAGCGGCACAATTCAGAAAAAGTGCTCAGCTCGCCGAGAAAATGCGATTTAAGCAATAAAATTAAAAATGCTTATTAAACATAAACCAAACGTTGGAGGTGGTCATTTCTTCATGCGCAGTGAATAACTCGGCACTCTAAAGCACCCGAGAGCGTTTTTTTCGATGCCAACCTAACCAGAGTGACGGGAGCGGCACAATTCAGAAAAAGCGCTCAGCTCGCCGAGAAAATGCGATTTAAGCAATAAAATTAAAAATGCCTATTAAACATAAACCAAACGTTGGAGGTTGTCATTTCTTCATGCGCAGTGAATAACTCGGCACTCTAAAGCACCCGAGAGCGTTTTTTTCGATGCCAACCTAACCAGAGTGACGGGAGCGGCACAATTCAGAAAAAGCGCTCAGCTCGCCGAGAAAATGCGATTTAAGCAATAAAATTAAAAATGCAAATGCTTATTAAACATAAACCAAACGTTGGAGGTGGTCATTTCTTCATGCGCAGTGAATAACTCGGCACTCTAAAGCACCCGAGAGCGTTTTTTTCGATGCCAACCTAACCAGAGTGACGGGAGCGGCACAATTCAGAAAAAGCGCTCAGCTCGCCGAGAAAATGCGATTTAAGCAATAAAATTAAAACTGCTTATAAAACATAAACCAAACGTTGGAGGTGGTCATTTCTTCATGCGCAGTGATAAACTCGGCACTCTAAAGCACCCGAGAGCGTTTTTTTCGATGCCAACCTAACCAGAGTGACGGGAGCGGCACAATTCAGAAAAAGTGCTCAGCTCGCCGAGAAAATGCGATTTAAGCAATAAAATTAAAAATGCTTATAAAACATAAACCAAACGTTGGAGGTGGTCATTTCTTAATGCGCAGTAATAAACTCGGCACTCTAAAGCACCCGAGAGCGTTTTTTTCGATGCCAACCTAACCAGAGTGACGGGAGCGGCACAATTCAGAAAAAGTGCTCAGCTCGCCGAGAAAATGCGATTTAAGCAATAAAATTAAAAATGCTTATAAAACATAAACCAAACGTTGGAGGTGGTCATTTCTTAATGCGCAGTAATAAACTCGGCACTCTAAAGCACCCGAGAGCGTTTTTTTCGATGCCAACCTAACCAGAGTGACGGGAGCGGCACAATTCAGAAAAAGCGCTCAGCTCGCCGAGAAAATGCGATTTAAGCAATAAAATTAAAAATGCTTATAAAACATAAACCAAACGTTGGAGGTGGTCATTTCTTCGTGCGCAGTGAATAACTCGGCACTCTAAAGCACCCGAGAGCGTTTTTTTCGATGCCAACCTAACCAGAGTGACGGGAGCGGCACAATTCAGAAAAAGTGCTCAGCTCGCCGAGAAAATGCAATTTAAGCAATAAAATTAAAAATGCTTATAAAACTTAAACCAAACGTTGGAGGTGGTCATTTCTTAATGCGCAGTAAAGCACCCGAGAGCGTTTTTTTCGATGCCAACCTAACCAGAGTGACGGGAGCGGCACAATTCAGAAAAAGTGCTCAGCTCGCCGAGAAAATGCGATTTAAGCAATAAAATTAAAAATGCTTATTAAACATAAACCAAACGTTGGAGGTGGTCATTTCTTCATGCGCAGTGAATAACTCGGCACTCTAAAGCACCCGAGAGCGTTTTTTTCGATGCCAACCTAACCAGAATGACGGGAGCGGCACAATTCAGAAAAAGCGCTCAGCTCGCCGAGAAAATGCGATTTAAGCAATAAAATTAAAAATGCTTATAAAACATAAACCAAACGTTGGAGGTGGTCATTTCTTAATGCGCAGTAATAAACTCGGCACTCTAAAGCACCCGAGAGCGTTTTTTTCGATGCCAACCTAACCAGAGTGACGGGAGCGGCACAATTCAGAAAAAGTGCTCAGCTCGCCGAGAAAATGCGATTTAAGCAATAAAATTAAAAATGCTTATTAAACATAAACCAAACGTTGGAGGTTGTCATTTCTTCATGCGCAGTGAATAACTCGGCACTCTAAAGCACCCGATAGCGTTTTTTTCGATGCCAACCTAACCAGAGTGACGGGAGCGGCACAATTCAGAAAAAGTGCTCAGCTCGCCGAGAAAATGCGATTTAAGCAATAAAATTAAAAATGCTTATAAAACATAAACCAAACGTTGGAGGTGGTCATTTCTTAATGCGCAGTAATAAACTCGGCACTCTAAAGCACCCGAGAGCGTTTTTTTCGATGCCAACCTAACCAGAGTGACGGGAGCGGCACAATTCAGAAAAAGTGCTCAGCTCGCCGAGAAAATGCGATTTAAGCAATAAAATTAAAAATGCTTATAAAACATAAACCAAACGTTGGAGGTGGTCATTTCTTAATGCGCAGTAATAAACTCGGCACTCTAAAGCACCCGAGAGCGTTTTTTTCGATGCCAACCTAACCAGAGTGACGGGAGCGGCACAATTCAGAAAAAGCGCTCAGCTCGCGGAGAAAATGCGATTTAAGCAATAAAATTAAAAATGCTTATAAAACATAAACCAAACGTTGGAGGTGGTCATTTCTTCATGCGCAGTGATAAACTCGGCACTCTAAAGCACCCGAGAGCGTTTTTTTCGATGCCAACCTAACCAGAGTGACGGGAGCGGCACAATTCAGAAAAAGTGCTCAGCTCGCCGAGAAAATGCGATTTAAGCAATAAAATTAAAAATGCTTATAAAACATAAACCAAACGTTGGAGGTGGTCATTTCTTCATGCGCAGTGAATAACTCGGCACTCTAAAGCACCCGAGAGCGTTTTTTTTCGATGCCAACCTAACCAGAGTGACGGGAGCGGCACAATTCAGAAAAAGTGCTCAGCTCGCCGAGAAAATGCGATTTAAGCAATAAAATTAAAAATGCTTATAAAACATAAACCAAACGTTGGAGGTGGTCATTTCTTAATGCGCAGTAATAAACTCGGCACTCTAAAGCACCCGAGAGCGTTTTTTTCGATGCCAACCTAACCAGAGTGACGGGAGCGGCACAATTCAGAAAAAGTGCTCAGCTCGCCGAGAAAATGCGATTTAAGCAATAAAATTAAAAATGCTTATAAAACATAAACCAAACGTTGGAGGTGGTCATTTCTTAATGCGCAGTAATAAACTCGGCACTCTAAAGCACCCGAGAGCGTTTTTTTCGATGCCAACCTAACCAGAGTGACGGGAGCGGCACAATTCAGAAAAAGTGCTCAGCTCGCCGAGAAAATGCGATTTAAGCAATAAAATTAAAAATGCTTATAAAACATAAACCAAACGTTGGAGGTGGTCATTTCTTAATGCGCAGTAATAAACTCGGCACTCTAAAGCACCCGAGAGCGTTTTTTTCGATGCCAACCTAACCAGAGTGACGGGAGCGGCACAATTCAGAAAAAGCGCACAGCTCGCCGAGAAAATGCGATTTAAGCAATAAAATTAAAAATGCTTATAAAACATAAACCAAACGTTGGAGGTGGTCATTTCCTAATGCGCAGTAATAAACTCGGCACTCTAAAGCACCCGAGAGCGTTTTTTTCGATGCCAACCTAACTAGAGTGACGACAGCGGCACAATTCAGAAAAAGTGCTCAGCTCGCCGAGAAAATGCGATTTAAGCAATAAAATTAAAAATGCTTATTAAACATAAACCAAACGTTGGAGGTGGTCATTTCTTCATGCGCAGTGAATAACTCGGCACTCTAAAGCACCCGAGAGCGTTTTTTTCGATGCCAACCTAACCAGAGTGACGGGAGCGGCACAATTCAGAAAAAGCGCTCAGCTCGCCGAGAAAATGCGATTTAAGCAATAAAATTAAAAATGCTTATTAAACATAAACCAAACAATGGAGGTGGTCATTTCTTCATGCGCAGTGAATAACTCGGCACTCTAAAGCACCCGAGAGCGTTTTTTTCGATGCCAACCTAACCAGAGTGACGGGAGCGGCACAATTCAGAAAAAGCGCTCAGCTCGCCGAGAAAATGCGATTTAAGCAATAAAATTAAAAATGCTTATAAAACATAAACCAAACGTTGGAGGTGGTCATTTCTTCATGCGCAGTGATAAACTCGGCACTCTAAAGCACCCGAGAGCGTTTTTTTCGATGCCAACCTAACCAGAGTGACGGGAGCGGCACAATTCAGAAAAAGTGCTCAGCTCGCCGAGAAAATGCGATTTAAGCAATAAAATTAAAAATGCTTATAAAACATAAACCAAACGTTGGAGGTGGTCATTTCTTCATGCGCAGTGAATAACTCGGCACTCTAAAGCACGCGAGAGCGTTTTTTTCGATGCCAACCTAACCAGAGTGACGGAAGCGGCACAATTCAGAAAAAGCGCTCAGCTCGCCGAGAAAATGCGACTTAAGCAATAAAATTAAAAATGCTTATAAAACATAAACCAAACGTTAGAGGTGGTCATTTCTTCATGCGCAGTGATAAACTCGGCACTCTACAGCACCCGAGAGCGTTTTTTTCGATGCCAACCTAACCAGAGTGACGGGAGCGGCACAATTCAGAAAAAGTGCTCAGCTCGCCGAGAAAATGCGATTTAAGCAATAAAATTAAAAATGCTTATAAAACATAAACCAAACGTTGGAGGTGGTCATTTCTTAACGCGCAGTAATAAACTCGGCACTCTAAAGCACCCGAGAGCGTTTTTTTCGATGCCAACCTAACCAGAGTGACGGGAGCGGCACAATTCAGAAAAAGTGCTCAGCTCGCCGAGAAAATGCGATTTAAGCAATAAAATTAAAAATGCTTATAAAACATAAACCAAACGTTGGAGGTGGTCATTTCTTAATGCGCAGTAATAAACTCGGCACTCTAAAGCACCCGAGAGCGTTTTTTTCGATGCCAACCTAACCAGAGTGACGGGAGCGGCACAATTCAGAAAAAGCGCTCAGCTCGCCGAGAAAATGCGATTTAAGCAATAAAATTAAAAATGCTTATAAAACATAAACCAAACGTTGGAGGTGGTCATTTCTTCGTGCGCAGTGAATAACTCGGCACTCTAAAGCACCCGAGAGCGTTTTTTTCGATGCCAACCTAACCAGAGTGACGGGAGCGGCACAATTCAGAAAAAGTGCTCAGCTCGCCGAGAAAATGCGATTTAAGCAATAAAATTAAAAATGCTTATAAAACTTAAACCAAACGTTGGAGGTGGTCATTTCTTAATGCGCAGTAATAAACTCGGCACTCTAAAGCACCCGAGAGCGTTTTTTTCGATGCCAACCTAACCAGAGTGACGGGAGCGGCACAATTCAGAAAAAGTGCTCAGCTCGCCGAGAAAATGCGATTTAAGCAATAAAATTAAAAATGCTTATTAAACATAAACCAAACGTTGGAGGTGGTCATTTCTTCATGCGCAGTGAATAACTCGGCACTCTAAAGCACCCGAGAGCGTTTTTTTCGATGCCAACCTAACCAGAGTGACGGGAGCGGCACAATTCGGAAAAAGCGCTCAGCTCGCCGAGAAAATGCGATTTAAGCAATAAAATTAAAAATGCTTATAAAACATAAACCAAACGTTGGAGGTGGTCATTTCTTAATGCGCAGTAATAAACTCGGCACTCTAAAGCACCCGAGAGCGTTTTTTTCGATGCCAACCTAACCAGAGTGACGGGAGCGGCACAATTCAGAAAAAGTGCTCAGCTCGCCGAGAAAATGCGATTTAAGCAATAAAATTAAAAATGCTTATTAAACATAAACCAAACGTTGGAGGTGGTCATTTCTTCATGCGCAGTGAATAACTCGGCACTCTAAAGCACCCGATAGCGTTTTTTTCGATGCCAACCTAACCAGAGTGACGGGAGCGGCACAATTCAGAAAAAGTGCTCAGCTCGCCGAGAAAATGCGATTTAAGCAATAAAATTAAAAATGCTTATTACACATAAACCAAACGTTGTGGTCATTTCTTCATGCGCAGTGAATAACTCGGCACTCTAAAGCACCCGAGAGCGTTTTTTTCGATGCCAACCTAACTAGAGTTACGGGAGCGGCACAATTCAGAAAAAGCGCTCAGCTCGCCGAGAAAATGCGATTTAAGCAATAAAATTAAAAATGCTTATAAAACATAAACCAAACGTTGGAAGTGGTCATTTCTTCATGCGCAGTGATAAACTCGGCACTCTAAAGCACCCGAGAGCGTTTTTTTCGATGCCAACCTAACCAGAGTTACGGGAGCGGCACAATTCAGAAAAAGCGCTCAGCTCGCCGAGAAAATGCGATTTAAGCAATAAAATTAAAAATGCTTATAAAACATAAACCAAACGTTGGAGGTGGTCATTTCTTCATGCGCAGTGATAAACTCGGCACTCTAAAGCACCCGAGAGCGTTTTTTTCGATGCCAACCTAACCAGAGTGACGGGAGCGGCACAATTCAGAAAAAGCGCTCAGCTCGCCGAGAAAATGCGATTTAAGCAATAAAATTAAAAATGCTTATAAAACATAAACCAAACGTTGGAGGTGGTCATTTCTTCATGCGCAGTGATAAACTCGGCACTCTAAAGCACCCGAGAGCGTTTTTTTCGATGCCAACCTAACCAGAGTGACGGGAGCGGCACAATTCAGAAAAAGTGCTCAGCTCGCCGAGAAAATGCGATTTAAGCAATAAAATTAAAAATGCTTATAAAACATAAACCAAACGTTGGAGGTGGTCATTTCTCCATGCGCAGTGAATAACTCGGCACTCTAAATCACCCGAGAGCGTTTTTTTCGATGCCAACCTAACCAGAGTGACGGGAGCGGCACAATTCAGAAAAAGTGCTCAGCTCGCCGAGAAAATGCGATTTAAGCAATAAAATTAAAAATGCTTATAAAACATAAACCAAACGTTGGAGGTGGTCATTTCTTAATGCGCAGTAATAAACTCGGCACTCAAAAGCACCCGTGAGCGTTTTTTTCGATGCCAACCTAACCAGAGTGACGGGAGCGGCACAATTCAGAAAAAGTGCTCAGCTCGCCGAGAAAATGCGATTTAAGCAATAAAATTAAAAATGCTTATAAAACATAAACCAAACGTTGGAGGTGGTCATTTCTTAATGCGCAGTAATAAACTCGGCACTCTAAAGCACCCGAGAGCGTTTTTTTCGATGCCAACCTAACCAGAGTGACGGGAGCGGCACAATTCAGAAAAAGCGCTCAGCTCGCCGAGAAAATGCGATTTAAGCAATAAAATTAAAAATGCTTATAAAACATAAACCAAACGTTGGAGGTGCACAGCAAAAACTGGAGTGTTGAATCAACTCCCACAGAGTCAATTTTAACA